>NW_027202316.1:1440000-1580000 GCF_024711535.1 Dipodomys merriami
AGAGCTGAAATGTTTCACTAACTTTGAGAAAAGTGACAAGGACATGATGCTCACACCTATGGGGGTGGAAAGGAGCACTGCAGAGGTAAAAATGGGGGAAATGGTGTAGGTGAGAGAAAAGAACCTTCCAACAATGGCTTCCTGAGGTTAGGACTCTGAGCCTGCTCTGCCTTAGTTAGTCTCTGCTTCTGTTCAAGCAGCTAACTCAAACAACTGACATGGAACTCAGTAATGAGGGTTCTCTTTGCCCCTAAAGAATGCAACTACCTGGCCCCATACAACATGTCAAAGGTCACCACATGAAGATTTCTAGAACTGGATCTGAATTTTCTTCTTTACTGAGCTTCCACCTTTCCCATGTTCTATAACCTGTCAAAGTCTTGCTTTGTGCAGTGATGAGTTCACAGTATAAATGATTGCATGAATAAGCAAAATATGACTATTAGCTCTATCTCTTGGGAAATGGGAAGAGCCATTGGAAAATACATAGCTCATCATGTTCCCAAACGGAAGAGTGTCATTAAAAATGCAAAGCAGTGTTACTATTAAAATCAATAAAAGGCTGGGAATGTGGCTTAGTGGTAGAGTGCTTGCCTAGCACACATGAAGCTCTGGGTTTGATTCCTCAGTACCACATAAACAGAAAAAGCTGGAAGTGGGGCTTTGGCTCAAGTGGTAGAGTGCTAGCCTTGAGCAAAAGAAGCTCAGAAACAGTGCCCAGGTCTTGAGTTCAAGCCCCAGGACTGGCCAAAAAAAAAAAAAAATCAATAAAAAAATAGTCATTAAAATTGATTAAGTAAAAAGAAAAATATGGTAGGTGTAAGGTAAATTAAAGAGGTAGGTTGAATTGAAGAACGCAAAAAATCATATATATATATATATATATATATATATATATATATATATATATATAATGACAGCACCTAACAGCCATTTTTGCTTCTGTATGAATTGCTTTGTACTGGATGATTGTATGGTTTTTGTATGATTTTAACTGTGACTGGTTTTAGTTACTTAGTAGTGGAATGTCAGCCTGGGAGCCTAGAGTTGCTTAGTAAAAGACTTCAAAGGGTTTACAGCCCTGACCAAGGGGGCAAAGTCCTCAGAATTATCCCCACACCTGCAACACCCCTCCTGGAGGCCGAGGCAGTAAGGCTCTAGGGAAGAATTATAATGTTTTAAGAAACCTAAGCAACTCCATTTTTGTTTAACACTCTATCTCAGTTCTGCGACTTGACTCGTGATCCATTTTAGCCCCAATGCTAGGAATTTATGACAGAAAGCCATGCACAATTCTTGGAGCCATAGATGGCATTTGCTTAAGGCAGGTGTTAGCCCCCAAGTGGTGTTGCCCCCCACCCACCTAGGACTAAGAGTTGTTAACCAACCCATTCTTCAGAGCCCGGGGCAAGACATGCCATGCATTCTGTTGGTCCGGGTGTGACGTAACCTTTTTCGGTCAAGCTATGGACCAAGGACATTTTTTCTGTAAAGGTCAACCAATCATTATTTGCCCAGTTTAGCTTGCTTTAAATGTAAATGTTAACCAATCATGTAATTTCTTTTTTTTTGTCGGCCGTGGGGCTTGAACTCTGTCCCTCAGCTCTTCAGCTCAAGGCGAGCGCTCTACCACTTGAGCTACAGCGCCACTTCCGGTTTTCTGGTGGTTTATTGGAGATAGGAGTCTCACGGTCTCTCCTGCCCGGGCTGGCTTTGAACCGCAATCCTCAGATCTCAGCCTCCTGAGTAGCTAGGATTACAGGCGTGAGCCACCAGCGCCCGGCCATGTAATTTCTTATATGTAAAAGTTCCTTAAAGTTGTTGGTTCAATACTATAAAAACAGCCCTGATTCTATGCTCTGGGCCTCTTAGCGTCACCAGTTACCATGTGCGCAGAGGACCAAGCTCGAGCTTGCAATAAACCGGCTCTTTGTTGCTTACATTGATCGTGGTCTCTGGTGGTCTTCTGGGGGTCCCCGAATTTCGGTATAACAGAATTAATTAGGTAGCTGATCAAGAGAACGTCGTGCAGTATTCAGGCTGGAAGAGAAGTTTATTTTACCAAACTGTTAGCCCCCGCTGTTCATGGAGAGGGGTGGCCTGGGTTGAGTAGGGAAGGGGCTGGAGAGAAGGTGTGGCCAGGTGAGGGAAGATGTGGCCACACTGGATTCGGATGTGACCTCAGAGCCTGGGACCCTTCCCCAGTTGGACTGGAGGCGTGACTAGGGGTGGTGACTGCCTCCAGGTGTGCCAGTTACCTAGGTACTGGATAGAGACTTCGCCAAGAGGAGGGAGGAGTCTGCCCTGCCTTCCCAGGGCTTCCATTACTGTAGGGTTTGGGGTGGGGGAGGGGTGTAACCTAAGCAACGCTTCTGAAACCAATGATTTTCCATGGAACATTCATAAAAGAATGACAAGTTTAATTTTAATTTTTGTGTGTGCTGGTCCTGGAGCTTGAACTTAGGGCCACGGTGCTGTTCCTGAGATTTTTCACTCAAGGTTAGCATTCTACCACTTGAGTCACAGTTCCACTTCTGGCTGTTTGGTGCTTAATTGGAGATAAGAGCATTATAGACTTTGTATACCAGGTTGCCTTGGAATGGCAATCCTCAGATATTAGCCACCTGAGTATTTAGGATCATCATGAGTCACTGGTGCCTGGCTTTTAAAATACTTATTTAGAAAAAAATTATCCACAAGGCCAATGGCTCATGCCTATAATCCTACTTACTCAGGAGGCTGAGATCTGAGGATCACATTTAAAGCCAACAGGAAAGTAGTCCATACAACTCTTATCTCTAATAAATTACTCAGAAAAAGCCAGAAGCCAAGCTGTGGCTCTAGTGGTAAAGTGCTAGCCTTGAGCACAGAGAGGCTCAGAGACTGCTTAGGCCCTAAATTCAGCCCCTGGACTCCCCACCCCCCACCCCCCACACCTTAGCATAAAGGCTCCAGTTTGTAAAGGCTCCTGAGGCTGAGATGGAGAATGATGATTCAGAGCCAGCCCTGGGGCAAACAAATCTAAAAGACTTTTATCTCTAATTGACCAGCAAATAGCCAGAAGTGTAGGTGTGGCTCAAGGGTTAGAGCACTAGCCCAAGCAGAAAGCCAAGCCAAGCCTAGGATATGAGGCCTGGGTATAAGCCCCAGTTCTCTGTGTCTGTGTCTGTGTCTGTGTCTGTGCCTGTGTCTGTGTCTGTGTCTGTGTCTGTGTCTGTGTCTGTGTCTGTGTCTGTGTCTGTGTCTGTGTCTGTCTGTCTCTCTCTCTCTCTCTCTCTCTCTCTCACACACACACACACACACACACACACACACCAACACTGAATCCAAGGAGCCAATTACAATCATATTTCCATGCAAGTATTTTCTACTCTGAGAAAAATCTGTGGGTATTATTTTTATTATTGTATCTTTGTAATAAGTAATATTAATAGCCATGACAAAGACCACTTCATTGGTGACAGTATACTCTAGTTGAAAGGCAAAAATAAATGATTAATAGACATCCCAAGAACAATTTCCATTAAAAAAAAAATGTTTAAAACATGGTGCTTTGCAGAAAAGGTCAAGAGCTATGTACATATGACCATATATGATGATGTTAAGTAAAATGAGCCCCAAGATAGGGACACAAGTGGTTTTTTCTTTCTTGTTATTGTTTTTTTAATGTATTTAAAATGTATCATGTGATTTTTTGTTGTTGTTTCTCTTGTATGTTCTTCCCCCATAGTATAACCCTGTTTTCACTGTATTTGATGTCAGTGCCCTGCATGTTGTATATACATTTTTCTAATTTGGGGAGGGAAAGGGAAATAACAAAATGCTGAAATAAAGATATAGGTTGACCCACTGTAACAATGAGATGTAGCAGACACTATGTTGAAAATGAACTTTACAAATTGGGGGGGGGAGGAATTGGGGAGGTGGGGAGGGAAGGGATAGTAGGGGAAAAACAAAGGAAGTAACAATGCTCAACAGGAAATGTACTCATTACCTTACTCATGTAACTGTAACCCCTCTGTACAGTATTTTTACAATTTCAAAAAAAAATTTTAAAAAAAGCCCATGATGTTTTGAAGAGCAATTCTCTTTGTGTGGTAGAGGAGCCTTGGGTGATTCTATATCTCATTTAAAGGTGTGGGAGGTGGTGACAAAAGAATCTTCTAACTGCAAACAAGACTTTGTCCTCCCAATCTGAGACCATTCCAGCTCACTGATGCTTGTAGTATAGACTTTTAAGGTCCTGGCAAAGAGTTAGAAAGCTAAAATGAATTCCCACGTGAGTGGGAATAAATAACTTACAGTTATTTATCACTTCCAAAGTGAGACGTTACATGCAATGAAGCTGATCACTGTAGACCAAAACTAGCAAGTTCATTGACTTTATTAAAGATTCTCAGTCCATCATCTTCTAAAACTATGGCTGTCAGTCAAGACTCTGAGTTCACAAGGTTCCTAGTATGCACACTTGTGTGGTAACTTTTTCTATTGGGAAGTAATGGAAGACTTTAGTAGTTGATCATTCTTGCTTCCTGGAGTCAGTTGTAACTGTGTGTGTGTGTGTGCGTGTGTGTGTGTGTGTGTGTGTGTGTGTGCGTGTGTGTGTGTGTGTGTGTGTGTGTGTGTGTGTGTGTGTGTGTGTGTGTGTGTGTGTGTGTGTGTGTGTCTTGGCACTTGAACTCAGGCTTGGGCCTGTCCTTGAGGACTTTTGCTCAAGGCTAGAACTGGAGCCACAGCTAAACTTCTGACTTTTTTTTTTTTTTTTGGTTGTTGTTTCTTGAAGATAAGAGTCTCCTGGACTTTCCTGCTCCAGCTGGCTTCAAATCCTCAGCCTCAGATCTCAATCTCCTGAGTGGGTAAGGTACATAGGAGTGAGCCACCAATGCCTGGCTCAGCTATATATTTTATTATTTATTTATTTATTTTTATTATTTATGTCAGTTGTGAGGTTGAACTCAGGACCTACATGCTGTCTCTGAGCTTTTTCCTCTCAAGTCTACCATTCTGGCCACAGCACCACTTTCAGTTTGCTGTGGTTAATAGGAGATGAGAATTTCACAAACTTTCCTGCTTGAACTAGCTTTGAACCACAATCCTCAGATCTCAGCCTCCTAATTAGCTAAGATTACAGGCATGGGCCACTAGCACCCAGCTCAGCTGTAATTTTCAGTCACTGCTACATTTACCTTTTTCAATATAAATTACTCTTCAACCATTATTAATTCATTGTATTGTGAGCTGATTGGTTAATCCTGCAACATAGAGATTTTCTTATTTCTGGGAGTTCACACATGCATGGAAACCATTTCCAATGTGATTCATTCTTTTAGTACTACAGCATGAATAGAAAATAATACCATATTTTTCTTTGTATCATTGCCTGTTGTATTTGCATTATTTCTTCTATCAGGTTAACTGTAAAAAAAATTACTGGAGCATCATTTTAGAATATAAAATGTTGCATAGAGCCTAATAATTTTGCTCTAGACTGTGAATAACAGAAGCAATTCACAGACATGTCAATCAAGTTGATTTGGGTATTTTATCTTTGTCTAATTCAAAATTACTTTCTACTAGCTGGGTGCTAGTGCCTCATGTCTGTAATCCTAGCTACTCTGGAGGCTGAGATCTGAGGATCAGAGTTCAAAGCCACTCTGAGCAGAAGTCCATGAAACTCTCATCTCCAATTAACCACCAAAAAGCCAGTAGTAGAGCTGTGGCTCAAGTGGTAGAGTGCGAGCCTTGAGCTTTTTTGCTCAAGGGACAGCACCTAGGCCCTGAGTTCCAGCCCCAGGATCTGAACACATGCGTGTGCACATACATAAACACACACTATTCCAGTGTGTGAAGAGCAAAAATAGGAGGAATACACATTCTAGACTGGCCTAGGAGGAAAAAAGTTCTTGAGACCATCCCAACAGAAAAAGTTGGGCATGGTAATGCACACCTGTCATCCCAGAGATGGAAACACAGGAAGTGTAACTAGAGGGATTGCAGTGCAGACTTATCTGGTAAAATAAAATAAGACTGTCTAAAAACAATAACAAAACTTCAGCAGGTCCCAAGTGGGAAATCCTCTAACTTGCCAACACACATTGTTCTGGAGGATGAATCACACTGTACAGATGCCAGATAAGCAGAGCAGTGCTGTACACAAAGACCCATCCAAAACATCCCCCCCCACACACACACCCCCAGGGGTTCATAAACAAGCTGTCAGCACAGATGCAGAGCTGTCCTGCAGAGGGAATCTTCCAACTCCTCTAGCTGGTCCTCTGACTTCACCGAGAGGAACTTACCCCTGGATCATTGTCATCAGACCTGGCTCTTCCTCAGGACAGAGCAGGGCAGGAACCTTCATGCCCCAGAAGGAGTTGTTCTGCTGGGGGCACAGGATGCTCTGAGCAGCTTCCTCCCACCTCCCAGGCCTCGCTCTCATTCCTGGCCTGCCTTCCAGCCTGAGTCACCAGCTCCCTCTTGCTGGCTCTTGCTGGTTTGTTACATGATGCTGGTATCTGCCTTGGCTTGGTCTTCTTGCCTTCCTTCTTCCCTTTGAAATTATATGTGAAACAGAGCACCATTCTCTGAGAATCATAACCTTGTATTTCAGCCTGCATGCCACCCTGAGGATTTTACCCACATGGTTCTTGTAATGGTTGAATTCTTTTTCAGGCCTTGAGAAGGCCGAGTTTCTGGTTCATCTGTAAAGAGGCGTAGTTTTTGTTTAGATGTGGTTATTGTAGTGATACTAGGATTTGAATTTAGGACCTCACACTCACTTGGCTTTCTTGCTCACAGCTGACACTTTACCACTTGAACCGTGCCTCCAGGCTTTTTTTTTTGGTTATTTTGGAGATGGAGTTTAGTGAACTTTTCTCTCCTGCCATGCCTCAAGCTCTGCTCCTGTGGATCTCAGCCTTCTGAGTAGCAAAGGATTACAGGCGTGAGCTGCCAGTACCTGTCGAGGTAGTGTTTTGAATTCAGCTCTGCCAGTAAGCTAGAGTTGTCCAGTCTGACAGCTGATTTTCTGGTGATACACAAAACCTCCCTGCAGTGGTTTGAATATGGCTTGAATGTTCCCCAAAGGCTCAGGTGCTGGACCTTTTGTCCCTAGTACAGTGGGGGGAGGCGGGCAGTGCAATCTTTAAGAGGTGGGTCCCAGTGAAAGGTGGCCAATTATTCAGGGCATTGTCCTCATGTGACTAATGTATTTCTTGTGGGGCTTTTGCAGCTAAGCTTCTATACGAGCAGTTTGATGTAAAAAGAGCAAATCTAGCCAGCCATGATACACACCTGTAATTCCAGCTACAAATGAGCTAGAGATGAGAGAATCTCAGTTCAAGAACAGCCCAGGCAAAAGTTGCCAAAACCCTATGCCCAAACACAAGCCAAGCATGGTAGCATACACGGGTAATCTCAGCTAGAAGGGATATCGAAATAGGAAAACCTCAATCTAGTGTTATCTCCAGGCAACAAGCTTGAAACCCTATCTGAAAAATGCATTAAGTAAAAAGAGCTAGAGGTGTGGCTTGACAGTAGAGCATTTACTTGCCAGCTAGCCAGAACAAGGTTATGAGTTCAAATCTCAGTACTGCCCTCCAACCCAAGAAAGGTCCTGGTGGTTCACACCTGTAATCCTAGCTACTTGGGAGGCTCAAGACCAGCCTGGGCAGAAAAGGCATTCCTGAGGCCCCTTCCCAACAAAGAGCTAACTGTGGTGGCAGGTGTCTGTTATCCCAGCTAGGATCGGAAACAGGACAATCATAAGCAAAACCCAGGGCTGGTGCATAGCCCAGCAGTAAGAGTACTTGCATGGACTCCTTCAGTTGTCATGACATAATCTCCATCCTACAAAACTGTTAAAAAATCTCTGAAGCCAGGCAGTTTCTTATAGCAATAGAAAACAGACATATGTTTATCTTTTTAAATCTCCCTGAACCCATTCCTACAGAGCTTCATAGAGTAGTGCAGAAATGAATGACAGAATTGTCAGCTTCCCCACCCAAAAAAAGCCAGGCTGGTGAACAAAAAAGCTCAGGGACAGTGCCTAGGCCTTGAGTTCAAGCCCCAGGACAAACAAACAACAACAAAGAAGCCAGGCTGGAAGTATGGCGCAAGTGGTAGGACCCCATCCTAGAGAGCCTGAGGCCTTGAGTTCAAATCTCAGTACCGCCAAAAACAAAAATAAAAGTCCACATTCCAAAGGGAAAAGCAGAAATGATATGTAAGCAATTACCATCATGAGTTCTGAGACAGTAACTAATAAAGTAACTAACGCCTCAGATTTCAAAATACATCTTTAACTCCAAAGGACTCAGTTCCTGCTTGTTCAAGCCAGCACCAGGCTCCTTGCCAGTGTGGTCTCAGTGTGATGGGGAGAAAGCATCTTAAATAACAAATGTCTGGCCTTCCTTTCCTGGCTTGCCCTCTTTGCATGGATCTCACAGAACCCAGAGCAGAATTAGGACAGCTGAAACATAGAGAAAGAAAGAGTCAGTGGCTGGTGCTCACTTCCAAAAGACGTTCTTGATCCAAGACCAGAAGCTAAGCCTTTGAAAGCCCCAGTTTTTGAAATGCAAGAACAAGGTTGTTCTGAGAAGAAAAGGCTATTAAGAATCAACAAGAGAAGGCTGGAGGGAAGGAGGGCAAAGCTACTGTGCCAGAGGAGATGCTGAAAAGAAGGTGGAGAAAGAGCAGACTCACTTCTCCCACGCCCCTGCCCCCCTCCAGCCCCTGGAGGAATCAGAGCAGATGATGTTCAGGCAGACTCCAAGCTAGAAGACTCAATCAGAAAAGATGAAGAAGACTCAGTACAGGGAGCAGGTGGCCAGCGGGCTAAGCCAAGTCCTTTGGACCAGCATGAGTCAATGTGTCATACACATGAGACACACAAGCCACCCACAGCTGCCCATGGGAAGTGGGTCCCCTACAGCAGGGCCACTACTGGCCCCATCCTACTGGCCTGGTTTGCACAGCAACTTTTCGTTGGGCAATGTAGGGTGGCAGTTGACCTCATGACCTTGAGCAAGGTGTCAGCCTGGATCTCTGAGGCTAGTTCTTCCTAAAGGGGTTATTTTCAAGCAAAATATTTAGGAAGTAAGGAAGTTGGGTAAGATGGCATGCAGAAGAAAGACAATTATGTAGGTGGATGGGTAACCCTGAGAGATTCCATCCCTCACTTGAGGTGAGTTTTGAGATGCGTTAAGGAAAACAAAAGTGAGGTCAGATTTAAGGAAGGACAAAAATAGCTTAGAATTTACCAGAGGGGCTGGGAAGATGGCTCAGTGGTAGAGCGCTTGCCTTACATGCCTGAGGCCCTGGGTTCGATTCCTCAGCACCACATAAGCAAAAAGATAAAAACCGGAGTGGCGCTGTGGCTCAAGTGGTAGAGTGCTAGCCTTGAGCTGAAGAGCTGAGGGACAGTGCCCAGGCCCAGAGTTCAGGCCCCACGTCCGAACCCCCTCCCCCGAAAAAAAGAAAGATTTGAATATTGATAAGAATATGTACTGAAGTAGGAAAGACAGGTCTGGCCGGCGCCATATTGGTCACATGGTGGATGGTAAGGTCTGTCATCTTGTCTTCTTGCTGGGGGAAGGAACCCCTGTCCCCTATCACCTGTCTCCCAGGTAATGGGCATGCCCGGACCCCTGGAGGCAGGGGCAGACACTTGGCTGATAGGCTACTGAATCTGTCAGTCTAGTGCCTGGGACTGGGAATTCCCTGAGGATCTGCCTCATGTGCTGACCTATTTAGGCCCTGACCAGCCTAGCCGCTGGATCCATGCAACGAGTGTCTCTGTAATTGTGTCCTCTGCCCTGTCTCCTGGCTTGTCTCCAGTCATCATGGAGTCCCAATTCAGCTCTCCATTGGAGCTGAATTGGCTTGTTGGTATTGTTTTTGTTATTTCTTTCCTCTTTAGCATGTTTCTTAGCTGTGTTACGAGTATTTGCATGCTGCAGGCCTTTGTAACAACTGGCGACCTGCAGCCTGTTAACTGTATAATAAAGACTCCAATATTCTATATTTTAAAATGTGGCCTCTGGGATGATTTACCTTACAACAGTACTGTATGTCAAGAATAGTAATATATAAAGCTATTCTGGTGAAACTACAGGATGACAGGGATAAAAATGATAAAAGCTAGCTGGGCACCGGAGGCTCGGATCTATAATCCTAGTTACCTAGCCCAGCGCAGACCCGGACCCTGAAGACCCCAGGTCCAGGGACTCCTCCACACCCCCAGACCAGCAGGGAGTAGCCAAAAGAGCCCATGACACCTGTTGGCTCTGGCAACTATTGTCATGGAAAAGATGAGGACCTTTACCAACCAACTGGCAAGCAAATGCTTCAAGGACGGTACCCAGCTGAGCAACAAATCAAAGACTAATGAATGCTTTGCCCCTTTACAGCAGGAAGTAGCTTCATAAGAAACGACCTCTGCCCTTACCCCCGGGCCTGGTACCCCCTATTTTTTTATTTAAACAACAAAGCGGGGAATGTTAGTATTATCCCCACCTTTGGTCCTCAGCTTCACCCAGATCTGAGCTCCTCCCTGCCCTGGAGTTCCCACCCTACAGCTGGCCACTTCCTATCTGCATCCAGACCACCCACGCACCTCACTTCCACCCTCACTTCCCTGGGGGCAGACTGCCATGTGCTCCCTCTCCGGGGAGAGATAGCCCCTCTACTAAACCTTACGTTTCTCCTGTGCGGCCTGCCTCTGCGTGGTCCTCTGGAAGGGGTCCTGAAGGATCCTTTCACTAAGGAAGCTGAGATTTGAGGATCTCAGTTCAAAGCCAGCTCTAGCAGCAAAGCCCATGAGACTCGTCTCCAATTAACTACCAAAAAGCCAAAATAGAGCTGTGACTCAAAGTGACCGAACACCAGCCTTGACCACGAAAGTTAAGGAACAGGGCCTAGGCCCTGAGTTCAAGCCCTACAGCTGGCACAAAACAGAAACAAAAATATTAAAAGCTAGCAGCTGGATTCTGGGAGCTCAGGTCGATAAGCCTAGCTACTCAAGAGGCTGAGATCTCAGGATCACAGTTCAAAGCCAGCTAGGACAGGAAAGTCTATGAGACTTCTATCCTTATTAACAAGCAAAAACCCAAAAGTAAAGATGTGTCTCAAGTGATAGACTGCCAGTCTTGTAGGGAAGGCCACATGAGGGTGCAAGGCCTGGGTTCAAGCCCCAGTACCAGCACAAGGCACATACAACACACACACACACACACACACACACACACACACACACACACACACACACACACACACACACACACACACACACACTAGCAAACAGAGAGAATAAATCAGTTACTTGTTTTTAGAAACTGGTGCCTAGGTTTCTTAGGAGCAACAATTAAAGCCCCAAAACTAGCAAGTAATATGTTTAAAGGGCTGAGAAGAAGAGCATACACACACACACACACACACACACACACACACACACACACACACACACACACACACACACACACACACATTAGGAATTCTATACTTTTTGTTGGTGGTGGTGGTTGTGGGGCCTGAACTCTGGGCCTGGGCACTGTCCCTCAGCTCTTCAGCTCAAGGTCAGCGCTCTACCACTTGAGCCCTAGCAGCACTTTCGGCTTTTTCGGCTTATGTAGTGCTGAGGAATCAAACCCAGGGCCTCATGCATGCAAAGCAAGCACTCTACCACTGAGCCACCTTCCCAGCTCCAAGAATTCTGTACTTTATTAAACTATTATTCAAGAGTAAGAACAAGTCAGGCACCAGTGACTCACACCTGTAATCCTAACTATTCAGGATTGCTGTTCAAAGCCAGCAGTCAAGTCCCTGAGACTCTTACCTCCAATTAACCACCATAAAATCTGAAGTGCTGCAATAGCTTGAAGTGGTAGAGCACTAACCTTGAGCAAAAGAGCTCAGGACAATGCCCAGGCCCAGAGTTCAAGCCCCATGACCAACAAATAAAAACAAAACTAAAGCAGATTCCTAACCAAGGCCACTCCTGAAGGAAGCATGGAAGGACATCATTTAGCAAGAAGGAAAAGAGACCAAAGGAATGAATGTGTACCAGGAACAGTGAGGGGCCAGGTTGAAGGTGTGGCCATGTCTCTGTGCTGGCTCCTACAGTGTCATTCCGGCTGGGTTGAAGAGCTCCTGATGTATGGGTATGCCTGTGTCATGTTCACAGAGGGAAGGCTCACCTTCCAAATATATTAATTAGTGCACCATCCCATGAGTTGGGGCCACAGATGAGGTACAAGTCACAAAAGGAGGAGTCAGGTGCTGGTGGCTCATGCCTATAATCTTAGCTTTTCAGAAGGCTGAGGTCTGAGGAACATGGTTCAAAACCTACCCCGGCAGGAAAGTCTGTAAGACTTTTATCTCCAATCAACCACCAGAAAATCAGAAGTGGAGCTGAGGCTCAAAGTGGTAGAGTGCTAGCTTCAGGAAAATACCTCAAGGACAGCTCCTAGGCCCTGAGTTCAAGCCCTATCACACACCAAAAAGAAAGAAGAAGAAGAAGAAGAAGAAAGAAGAAGAAGAAGAAGAAGAAGAAGAAGAAGAAGAAGAAGAAGAAGAAGAAGAAGAAGAAGAAGAAGAAGAAGAAGAAGGAAGGAAGAAGAAGAAGAAAGAAGGAAGAAGGAAGAAGGAAGAGGAGGAAGAAGAGGAAGAAGAGGACGAGGAAGAGGAAGAACAAGAAGAAGAACAAGAACAAGAAGAACAAGAACAAGAAGAACAAGAAGAAGAAGAAGAGAACCAGCTAGCACACACTAGTTTCCGGCAGCCATGAGGTGAACTAGGTGAACTAGGTTTCTGGCACCACCCCCTGCTGCTGAAACTCCCGACCTTGAGCAAATTAAACTCTTCTTCAATTTGTTAATTGATCTAACAGGTAGAACTAACACTTGAAGTAATAATATTGGAAACTAGCAGAAAGCATTGAAAGGGTGTTACCCAGTTAAACTTCCTTGTTTTCTGCCCCCTCAAGATAAAACAAATATCAATACTAAATTAATTTACATCTTAGGTGTATTTAATTCAATATTTGAACATTTACCATAAAAAAAATAAGACAAGTTGTAACTCTGAATGTGGCACGATGAGAAAAATGACTTTATTATTCGCAGGAAGTTGGAAAAGAAACAGAAGCAAAGGGGAGAACACAAATTGCAAAGGCAAAATAAGATGACAGAAATAAGTCTGAATGCGTCAATAATCATGATGAATTATAAATAAACTCATTCCTCAAAGGGACATGACTCAGTTGTACTGTGGAAATTACACTTTTTTTTTGTGACTCAGTTGTACTGTGGAAACAAGAACAAGATCCAAATTTATATTTCTATGTGTCTTACATGAAACATGCCAAAAAGAAATAAAATTCAAAATAAAAAAGCATGACAAAAGATACATTAGGAAAATACATACCAAAGATTTTTTTTCAAAAAAGCTTGTACTTACATTGAATAATGAAATGAAAGAAACTCTTAAGCTAAAGGAATATTATCAAAATGACAAAATAATTTTACAAGATGAATCAGTAAATATTAATTTGTACTCCTCTAAAAACAGATCGTCAAGGTATATTTAAAAACGTTACAAGCCGGGCACAAGTGGCTCACACCTGTAATCATAACTTACTCAGGAGGCTGAGATCTAAGGATTATCTTTTGAAGCCAACCTGGGCAGGAAAAGCTTGTGAAACTCCAATTGACTACCAAAAAGCTGCAAGTGAAGCTATTGCTCAGGTGGTAATGTAGAATTCTAGCTGTGAGAAAAAGAAAGAAAGGGGAAAAACTGTCAACGACAATGCCCAAGACCTGAGTTCAAGCCCCAGTACTAGCACCAAAACGAAAAAGGAAAAAGGAAGATTCTGGATGCTAATGGCTGTAATCTTAAACTACTCAGAAGGCTAAGATCTTGAGGATAGCTGATTGAAGACAACCTGGATAGAAAAGTCTTCATGGCTCCATCTCTAGTTAACCCACACAAAACCAGGGTAGAGACATGGCTCAAATGGTTGAGTACCAGCTGAGCAAGCAAACTGAATGAGAACTTGAGTCTGTTAGACTCCAACCTGGTGAAAGAATCCCGGAGTCTTGATTCAAATCTGCCAAGCCAGCTACCACAGGAAGCCTAAAATAGGCACATTCAAGTCCAGGCATGTGCCCAAACGGGAAGTGACACACTAGCTTAAATAAAGTAACCAGTTCAAAAAAGGTGTGCCTCAGCACTTGAACCCCTGCCTAACAAGCTTGAGGCCCTGAGTTCAAAAAATAAGGCCAGGGTACGGGGCAGCCTATGAATTTATGATGAGACAACTGTGAAATAGACATTATTATTAGCTTTCCCCAAAGACACAAAGTTGAGGAGAGGAGAGAATGGGAGTCAAACCTAGGCAGTCTGGCCCCCAGAGCTTTGGTGCCTACGTTCTATGTAACTCCGATTTAATTTGGAACTTCACAGTTGGGGAGCCAGGAGGAATCAGTTCCAGATGTGGCACCTGAAATTGGTTTGTGCAGATCTGGCTGCTCACAGCCTTGTCCAGGGCTGTCTTCCAAGAGTGACAGATCTGGGCTTACCGGGTGTGGAGTTCTGCCTGCTGCCTGCTGTTCTGTTATGGTGTCAGTGCGGGAAGGACCAGGTACCCCTCCCCTGAGAGTAGCCCAAGGTGCTGATGGCAGGATACTCCATCTTCATGTAGGATATGTGTTGAGTGGTGACAGATATGTCTTTCTAGTCATAGCTCAGCTAGTTGGAGCATGATCACCTTTTTCCTGCAATATGGTTTGGGCTTATGAGAGCCCCATTAAAAATTTGAAATGCTTCCCTTTTTTGTGTCTTACTAGGGCTTGAACTCAGGGCCTGAGCACTATCCCTTAGCTTTTTCACTCAACACTAGCACTCTACCACTTGAGTCACAACTCCCCTTTCTGGCTTTTTGCTGATTAATTGAGCATAAGAGTATGTCAGATTTTGTCTGCCCTGGCTGGCTTTGAACTGCAACCCACATACCCCTCACATCTGGCTTTGAACCTTGATCCTCAGATCTCAGTCTCCTCAGTAGCTAGGATTGCAGGTGTGAGCCACTCTTGCCTGACTTAAAATGGTTCCTTTCTTTTTTTTTTCTTTCTTTCCTTCTTTCTTTCTTTTTTTCTTTCTTTTTTTCTTTCTTTCTTTCTTTCTTTCTTTCTTTCTTTCTTTCTTTCTTTCTTTTTTTTTTGTCAGTTGTAGGGCTTGAACTCTGGGCCTGGGCACTGTCCCTCAGCTCTTCAGCTCAAGGCAAAGCACTCTACCACTTGAGCCACAGCTCAAGTCTTATGGACTTTCCTTGCCTGGGCTGGCTTTGAACCACAATCCTCACATTTCAGGCTCCTGACTAGCTAGGTGTGAGCCATCGGTTTCCGGCAAAATGTTTTTTTTTAGACATACTTTAGGGTTGGGAATGTGGCCTAGTGGTAGAGTGCTTACCTAGCATGCATGAAGCCCTGGGTTCAATTCCTCAGTACCATATAAACAGAAAAGGCCAGAAGTGGCCAGAAGTGGTAGAGTGCTAGCCTTGAACAAAAAGAAGCTCAGGGACAGTGCCCAGGCACTGAGTTCTAGCTCCAGGACTGGCAAAAACAAAATAAAACCTACTTGATTGGGTGGAAATGCCAGTTCATTTTCACATTTGTCACTGGAGAGACAAAGAAAGACTTCAAATAGCTTCAATATAATTTCAGCTTTTTTTAATTTGGATGGTTGTAAAATAAAACATTAAAAGTGTCTTCTTACCTGTCTGTGCTAGCAAAGTTTCTCATTGATAGTGACTTAGACTTTAGCAAGGAGAGTATGAAAATCACTTAATTGGATTTTTTTTTTGTGGCCATCAGAAGCAAAAGTGTTAGACACACTCATGGACACACATTTTTTCAGCAAAAATGTTGAAAAAGCTGGGCACTGGTGGCTCATGCTTGAATCCTACTACTCAGGAGTCTGAGATCTGAGGAACATGGTTCAAAGCCAGCTATGGCAGGAAAGTCTGTGAGACACTTGTCTCCAATTAACCACCAGAAAACCAGAAGTGGTGCTGTGACTCAAAGTGGTAGAGTACTAATCTTGAGTGAAAGAGCTCAGGGACAGCATCCAGGCCCCAAGTTCCAGCCTCAGGACCAACCAAAAAAAAAGAAAAAAAAGTTAATGTAGGACTTCCATGGAAGATTTACATTAGTGTCTTTCACACTCTTTTATCTTATTTTTTGTCATAATTATGTACTAAAGAGAAAATGTGACAAAATTTTCAACAAGAACCATATAGGTCCTAGTTCAGGGGAATAGCTGAGTGTCCTTGGCTCACACCTGTCATCCTAGCTACTCAGGAGACTGAGATCTGAGGATCAAGGGTCAAAGCCAACCTAGACAGAAACATCTGTGAGACTCTTATCTCAAAATTAACCAGAAAGAAAGAAAGAAAGAAAGAAAGAAAGAAAGAAAGAAAGAAAGAAAGAAAGAGAGAGAGAGAGAGAGAGAGAGAGAGAGACTACTCAGAAGACTGAGATCTGAGGATCAAGGGTCAAAACCAACCTAGACAGAAACATCTGTGAGACTCTTATCTCAAAATTAACCAGAAAGAAAGAAAGAAAGAAAGAAAGAAAGAAAGAAAGAAAGAAAGAAAGAAAGAAAGAGAGAAAGAAAGAAAGAGAGAAAGAAAGAGAGGAAGAAAGAAAGAGAGGAAGAAAGAAAGAGAGGAAGAAAGAAAGAGAGGAAGAAAGAAAGAGAGGAAGAAAGAAAGAGAGGAAGAAAGAAAGAGAGGAAGAAAGAAAGAGAGGAAGAAAGAAAGAGGAAGAAAGAAAGAGGGGAGGAGGAAGGAAGGAATCCTGAAATGTCTATTTTCTGCCTATTATCTGTCTTTCATCTATTACCTATCTTCTGCCAATCATCTACCCACCTATTGTCTATTTATCATCTACACATTCATATCTGTCTATTTTTTAATATCTATTTTTATCTATTATTTTTATAGGTACTAGAATTTGAACTCAAGGATTCATATTTGCTCTCCTCACTTGCCTAGCTTATGTACTACCACCTAAGCCATGCCTCCAGTCCAGGTTTTTACTTTGGAGATGTAGTCTAGCAGACTTTTCTCCCCTGGTTTGGCTTCAGATTGGCATCTTCTGGCTCTCTGTTATTCTGTGAACTATTTGAAGTGTTGGTTGGTCTGGGTTTAGGTAGTACTGGGGTCTGAACTGAAGGCTCTGCAGTTGTGAGGCAGAAGCTCTATTTTTTGTGCCATGGCCAGCCTTTTCTGATCTGCTTCTTCTTTTTTTTTTTGTCAGCCGTGGGGCTTGAACTCTGGGCCTGGGCGTTGTCCCTCAGCTCTTCAGCTCAAGGCGAGCGCTCTACCACTTGAACTACAGTGCCACTTCCGGGTTTCTGGTGATTTATTGGAGATAGGAGTCTCACGGTCTCTCCTGCCCGGGCTGGGTTTGAACCGCGATCCTCAGATCTCAGCCTCCTGAGTAGCTAGGATTACAGGCATGAGCCACCAGCGCCCGGCTGATCTGCTTATTCTTGAGATAGTGTCTTTCTAGGTCAGTCTAGACCGTGATCCTCTATTTATGCCTCCTGCCTAGAGCTGGGATAGGCCTGTAACATCATACCATCCTTTTTTGTAGTTTCTACTCCTTCCATGATGCTTGGTCTTCACTAACTTGCAAGTGGTAATGCTGGAAGTGGGGGGGGGGGTTTCCTGTCTCCTTTATGAGGCAGTGACACAGGAAACAAGATCTACATTTGTTGGGGGAGGGGGCAGGCCTGGGGCTTGAATTCTGGACCTGGGCACCGACCCTGAGCTTGTTTGCTCAAGGCTAGGGCTCTACCACTTGAGCCATAGCTCCACTTCTGGATTTATGGTAGTTAATTGGGGATAAGAGTCTCATGGATTTTTCTGCCTGGGCTGGCTTTGAGCCATGATCCTCAGATCTCAGCCTCCTGAGTAGCTAGGATTATAGGTGTGAGCCACCAGCACCCAGCTTATCTACGTTTCTAATTCATGTTTAGAAGTCTGATTACAGAAGTGTCTGAATCTTCACCATTGCTGGCTCTTGTCCAATGACCTTTATATGGAGGAAATAACACCCCCTCCTTTTCCTATATATACCCACATTTCTGCTCTTTTGTCCCTTTCATAGTGTTAGGTGGGTCAAGGACAACCTGGGAACCTTAGGATGGTTCACATGGTCAGCTGTATGTTGACAGAAGCATCTAGAAGCTGTACAAAGTGGGCAGCATCTGTCATGAGTGAGATTTCTCCTGTGGAATGGAGGCCAGCAGGGCTGGACCCCGAATCAAAGCCTGGGAAGGAAAGCAAATGCTAGACCACAGAGCTCAGTGTGGTGATGGTGACCAGTGACACCTGCAGAACGTTCTAGGCTCTGAATTAGTCATCAAACAGAAGCCCATGCACCTCAAAGAAATAGGACCTGTGGGAATGTCTCCTTCTTGCCTTACTTCATCATTGTGAGTCCCTGCCCTGACTTTGGACTACTGGAGAAGTTAACTTTTTTGTGTGTGCATGTGGATTTGTTCTATCCAAGCCATAATTAGTCTTTGGTCACACGGGTGGTGAAGTCACTTTTTATACCTCTGAGTTGCATACTTTTACCCTTTGCATATGCCAGTGTGATTTGCAGAGCATTGCTCAAGAAAAACTTAGCCCAGGGGAAAGGTGAAGACTGTCTTTTTCTGACTCTGAATAAGCAAATCACTTAATCTTATTCGATTTGAATTTCTTGATTTCCAAATCAGGGGCTGGACAAAAGAATCCCCGTGGTCCCTTGCAGTGATAAAATTATAGGCTTCTGTGCTTTAGAACATAATTTTAAAATGCCGGGTGATCACTGAGCTTGAAGACACACATGGCTTTCCACTTATGGTGCAGGAGTGACCACATTGATGATTTATTTTCCTCTAAATCCTTACTCAGTATCTCAAATCCCAATCATGGCATTGTCCGTATAGGAAAATATGAGTGGCTTCATGATGATTTCTTCCTCAAGAAGATTTCCAAAGATGCACTGAGGAGACAACAGTTTCAACTTTTTTTTTTTTTTTTTTTTTTGGTCCGGTCATGGGGCCTGAACTCTGGGCCTGGGCGCTGTCCCTCAGCTCTTCAGCTCAAGGCTAGCGCTCTACCACTTGAGCCACAGTACCACTTCCAGTTTTTTTCTCTTTTGCGTATGTGGTGCTGAGGAATCGAACCCAGGACCTCGAGCATGCAAGGCAAGTGCTCTACCAGTGAGCCACCTTCCCAGCCCAACAGTTTCAACTTTTAAAGCTTCCTTGTTTACCACCAATTTGAGATTTAAGGGTCTCTATAAATGAACTAAAAAGTTGCTGGTATGAGTTTCAAATGGGCACTTATTATTTTTTTAGGCAAACAATGTCTTTCCAGTAATGGACAATTTAAAAAGAAAAAGTTGAATTTCTGTTCTAGAATGTTCCATCCATTGACCTGGTGCTCCAGACACTAACATATGATATTTCTACCAAAACTCTTGTTTGATTTGGATCAGTGAATCCTATAGAGAGGCACAATGACAAGTTCATTTTCAAACCAAGTGTCTGTTCTAGAATGTTCCATCCATTGACCTATAACTCCAGACAGAAAAACAAACAGGATGTTTCTGCTGGAACTCTTGGTCATCCTAGGCACAGTGGCAAGCTGGTTTCATTCCACATTGCAGCTGTGTCTCTCACTCCCTTCGAATGGCATTGGCCTGACTGAAATAGTCTATAAACACAAAGTCCTGTTCTAAGGATGGTGACAAAGCTGCGGCCCCTGATCAGAAGATGCCATGCCTCTGGCTCCTTGGGAAATGAGCCAAGTTGTGGGGACAGGAAGTACCCTGTAGAACACCCAAAGAAGTAGCGCGGATGTCTAATTCCTTTGCATACTCTGGGTTTCGTAATAACCATCATAAACGAAGTCTTTGAGCATGCAGCTCAAACTCCATGGTGGGTAAACAGAAATCAGATATTTTGTATTCTTCTTTTCTAGAATTGTTTTCTTTGATGCCCTTGAGATCTCAGGATATTTAGGACAGGACAAAACTTGTAGCTTCTCAATACAGAGAGGATGCTTAGATATAACGGTCTCGCATTCATTTCATCCACAGAGGCCTGAAAACCTCACATAGCTGGAATCAGTCCTGGGAGACCTTGGGTACAAACTTACACCCCCACACCTTCCCACCCCCCCACCTCCCCACTTCCCACCTCCCCACTCCCCCACCTCCCTTACTTCCCCCCCACCCCGCCCCGTTCTATGCAGCTGCCTTTATAGAACAAAGAGGGAAAGTTTGGGGCTTGAACTCTAGGCCTGCCGCTGTCCCTCAGCTCTTCAGCTCAAGGCGAGCGCTCTACCACTTGAGCCACAGAGCCACTTCCGGTTTTCTGAGAGGTTTATTGGAGATAAGAGTCTCACAGACTTTCCTGCCCAGGTTGGCTTTGAACTGAGATCCTCAGGTCTCAGCATCCTGAGTAGCTAGGATTACAGGCGTGAGCTACTGGCACCCAACACCTCTTCCCACTTCTAACCACCTTGCCAACAGCCCCCCTCAAAACAAAGCAAGACCAAGTGTTAGTAACTAGAACTACCCATGAGCTTTGAAATGTCAGATATTCATTAGGCCTCCCTTGTTCAGCCATTTTAATGGAAGCAGTCAAAATTTATGGTGCAAGCTGGGCACCAGTGGTTCACGCCTGTAACCCTAACTACTCAGGAGGCTGAGATTTGAGGATCACAATTAGAAACCAACCCCAGGCAGGAAAGTCTTTGAGATTCTTATCTCCAATAAACAACAACAACAAAACCAGAAGTGGAGCTGTGGCTCAAATGGTTGAGAGTAAATCTTGAGCACAAAAAGGTAAGAGACAGAAAAAAAAAAAAAAGGTAAGAGACAGTACCCAGATCCTGAGTTCAAGCCCAGGACTGGCACAAACACAAACAAACAAACTATGGTGCAAATAATTTAGATTCATTAACCAAAGCCTTAACACATAAACCACTGATCCATGCATCAAGCATCTAATGTAATTCCTAAATGCATCTTTCCTGATAATATTCCAACTCCAACCTTTTAAAAACAATGTAAATTGTGTGCCTGGGGTAGACCAAATTCTAAATATTATGCCTGACTGAGAGAGGAAAGGGCTTGGAAAAGCTCTGCCAGGTGCCATACCTAGAATCCTAACTATTCAGAGGCTGAGATGAGAGGACAACAATTCAAAGCCAGCCCAAGTATAAAAGTTAAAGAGACTCCTATCTCCAATTAACCAGTGAAAGTAGGAACTGAAGGGTGTGGCTCAAGTGGTAGAGCACATGAGCAAGAAAGCCAAGTTAAGATCTCAAGCACCTGAATTCTAGCCTCGCTACTGGCACGTGCGCGCGCACCCACGCACGCACGCACGCGCACACACACACACACACACACACACACACACACGAGGGGATGGGAGAGGCATGACTGAGAGACAGAAGATGTTGGATAATCTTTGTGAATGCTGAACGATCCTCGTGAAACTCAGAGCATTTCTGTTCTCATTTCTATTATGCTGCTATCAAGCCAAGTTCTCTTTCCTCCTTGGACTTCCTCACTTACCCTCTATCTTCCAGATCATTCTCTACTCCACTTTCCACCCCACACCCTCCTGAAACCATTCTAAAGCCACTATCACACCCCAGTCTTCCATTGAGAGTCAAGTTCACTCCTTACAATGGCCTCCAACCTCAAATTGTCTATACCCCAGAGGCTTATGTAGGCTCTTAGATCAATCTGTGAGTTAACAGCATCCCCATCACCAGGAGCTTGTTAGAGGTGCAGAACTTTGGTCCCAGCCATGCCACTGAAACAGATTACATACTAGGGCAGATCCTCAAGGGAGGAAGGTGTGCATTCATGGCAGAGAGGAACAATATTAATCTAGACTCTCTTACCCTCTCCTAGTGCTTACCACAAAGCCTGGAACGTAGTAAACGTTTCATCAGGAAAACAGATTGCCAGATCTGATAGCCACTGTTTGAGTCCACAACATTGTTCGGTTGCACTCTCTATGTGAACAGAAACTTCATGTTTTAACTGCCTCCTACCTTGCATTCCTGCATAAAGCCATAGCTTTGCCTTCTTGGTCTGCTAGGGTAGCTGGTCATCAGGGGTCCATCACTAGATGCCACCTGGGGTAGGGAGGCCCTGCCTCTGGCTCTATCCTCTCTCCTAATTTTCGGTAACAGATTTCTGATTTACAAGGACAAGCTCCCACTCGGAGCCTCTCCTGCTTGGAGTCCATGTTTGTGTATTTTGTATGTTAAGAAGTTCTAAGCAAAATGGAACTTACTCTCCTTGCCCTGCCCCTCACACCTTTCTACTTCCACATGCTCGCCAGATCTGTACCCTGATTCATTTGGGGCCACCCTCCTATTTCCAGTATGAAGGTGAAATTGAAATACTCTCCTTTAGCCCCTTGCAGAAGAAACCAATTGCCAAAGTTCATGTTCCAACATCTGAGTTTATTTAATTCATCCCAAGGGATTAGGGAGATGACAGTCAGGGGACGATCACTCTCCAGGGTTTCTACCATCTGAGGTTGAGTTTTCTACCATGTGCTGCAGACAGGCAGTCCTCAGCAAAGCCATGGTGTATAAAGCCTATGACTGAAGACTGGTTTTCTTGGAGGGCTGACACATCAAAGACCAGGTACATAGAAAACCATTCTCAGAAGTGTTTAAGGATTTCATAAACTTTTGCTGGATAATCACAGCAGAAAGGATATTTTTCTTTAAAAAAAATAACAACTGCAGGCTGGGAATGTGGCTTAGTGGTAGAGTGCTTGCCTAGCATGCATGAAACCTTGGGTTCTATTCCTCAGTACCACATATGCAGAAAAAGTCAGAAGTGATGCTATGGCTCAAGTGGTAGAGCACTAACCTTGAGCAAAAGAAGCTCATGGATAGTGTCCAGGCCCCGAGTTCAAGCTCCAGGACTGGTAAAAGAAGGAAAAAGAAAAAAAAGAAAAGAAAAGAAAAGATAACGATTGCTGGTGGATGGTGGAGGTTGAGAATTGAGGATTGCAGTTCAAAACCAGTCTGGCAAGAAAGTCTATGAGACTCTTATCTTCAATAAAATGAGGGGTATGGGGGAAAATCCAGAGCTAGAACTGTGGCTCAAGTAGTAGAACTAGCCTTGAGCAAAAGAAGATCAGGGATAGCACCCAAGACCTGAGTTCAAACTCCAGAACTTGCATAAAAATAAATAAATAGAGGTTGGGGATTTTAGTTCAGTAGAAGAGCACTTGCCTAGCAAGTGCAAGGCTCTAAGTTCAGTCTTCAGTTCTGCAATAAATAAGTTAAATGAATAAGTAAATAACTAACGATTGCTGTTGGGTGCTGGTGGTTCACATCTGTAATTTTAGCTATTCAGCAGGCTAGGATCTGGATCACAGTTCAAAGCCTTCTCCAATTAACCAGCAAAATGTTCAATTGAAGTCATGGCTCAAGTCATAGACCACAGGCATGCACTATGAGCAAGAAAGCCCAGTGAGAACACGAAGTCTGAGTTCAAGCCCCAGCAATAGCACATACACACACAATAAAAGTAGAAGCAATAAACCACGTATCTCCAATAAACCACTCAAAACCCAGAAGTGGTGCTGTTGCTCAAGAAGTACAGTGCTAGCCTTGAGCACAAAGAGGCTCAGGGACAGCGTCCAGGCCCTGACTTCAAACCCCACAACTGACAAATGAAAGAAAGAAAAAGAGAAAGAAAGAAGGAAGGAGGGCAGAAAGGCAGGCAGGCAGGCAAGGAAGGAAGGAAGGAAGGAAGGAAAGAAAGAAGGAAGGAAGGAAGGAAGGAAGTTAGGAAGGAAGGAAGAAACTATTCTCCAATGATCCTTGAAAGCTAAAGACTAAAGATATTATGCACTGTTGAAGATAACAGCTCCAACAGAGTGAAGGACTTCACCAAGATGTTATTAAAAAGAAAAATGTAAAACAAGGAATCCCTCTAGGCTGTGGGTCTAGGTTGTTCTCTGGTCTTTTCTTACTCACAGTCTTCTCCTAAAAGCTGCACAGCTCCCCAGGGGGCTCCATCACCCCTTGTTCCCTCTTAGGAGGCCACATGCAGTACCTGATATACGGAGAGAGCCTTGTGGAATGGATAGCATGAAACTGCAAATAGACAATCAACAATCCAAGTGTTTCATTTATGCATTGATTCCCCTGCAACCATTCCTGCACGTAGAGGAAGTGGAGGAAATGGGAAAATGAGAAAGACAAGCCAGGCACCAGTAGCTCACTCCTGTAATCTTAGCTACTCAGGAGAGCTGAGATCTGAAGATCACAGTTCAAAGCCAGCCCAGGCAGGAAAGTTGATGAGACCCTTATCTTTAATTAACCACCAAAAGGCTAAGAGTGGCGCTGTGGTTCAAGTAATAGAGTGATAGCCTTGAGCAAATAAACCAAGCAAGAATGTGAGGCCCTAAGTTCAAGCCCCAGTCCTGGCGCGTGCGCGCACGCGCACACACACACACACACACACACACACACACACACACACACACACACACACAGAGGGAGACTGGGAAGTATTTACTGTTCAGGGGCTGGGATAGGAATGGGATGCTGTCAGGATGCTTCCTGACCCTCCATTGCTGTCCCCAAGGATGCACAAAGTGAAGGAGTCTCAATGACTTAGCTTCCCTGGGCTGGCTTCAAATTGTAATCCTCCAGTTCTCAGCCCCCTGAATAGCTAGGATTACAGGTGTGAGCCACCAGCATCCAGCCTCCCTCTGTTGTGCATGGCACGCACGTGCATGCTCACGCCAATCCTGGGACTTGAACTCAGGGCCTAGGCGCTGTCCCTGAGCTTCTTTGCGTTCAAAGCTAATGCTCTACCACATGAGCCACAGCTCCATTTCTGGCTTTTTCAGAAGAGTTTATTGGAGATCAGAGTCTTATTGGCTTTCCTGCCTGGGATGGCTTTGAACCTTGATCCTCAGATCTCAGTCTTCTGAGTAGCTAGGATTACAGGCGTGGCCTACCAACATCTAACCCAAAGTCTCTCTGATTTGACAAGTTGGAATGGATTCTTGTGGTCAGGTCCATCTTTGGAAACTTTCAGCTTGGTGGCTCTCCATCTGGGCACCTTGCCAATGCCCACTGACATGATTTACCAATTTTAAAAAGAAAAATGTCTCACCCCAGCATCCAACTAGACCCTCACATGGATAATCCAACCTGAAAAAACACATTTTGCCTTAATTGCCTATAGGAAGATCATTTACTCCATTTTCTGCTTCAGTTTTCTTGTGTAAATGAAGTGTGACTAGTTGTTCAGGCAGATTAATCCACGTTAACAAGCCCTGGGTTCATGCTAAATATGTCCTTCAGGCTCAGCCCTGATTTTCATGTACAGTTTTCATACACATGTGTGTTCTGCTTTGAAATGGGTTCTCCTCACTGACTGTATAGAACAGACCCCAGACATACATGCTTGAAATCATACCTAATACTGGTAGACAGTAAGTAGTAACCACAGTGAATATTTTTGGAAAATTTGTGCAGGTATACGTTTATCAAGGGCCATTTAGATTATTTATTATTATTTTATTATTTATTTATTTATTTATTCATGTGCCTGTACTGAGGCTTGAACTCAGAGCCTGGGCTTCTCTCTGAGCTTTTTTATTTCTTTTCCTCAAGGCTAGCATGTTACCATTACCACTCAAGCAATAGCTTCAGTTGTAGCTTTTTGGTAGTCGGAGTCTCACAGGCTTTTCCTGCCCGGGTTGGTTTCAAAAGGCTTTCTTGCTCAAGGCTGGTAGTCTACCACTTGAGCCACACCTCCACTACCAGGCTGTTGGTGGTGGTGAATGAGAGGTAAGAGTCTCTTTGACTTTTCTGTCCTGTCTTTGATCTGTAGTCCCCAGATGTCAATCTCCTGAATATCTAGGATTACAGGTGTGAGCACCAGCATCTAGCTGTTTGACTATGTATAGTACCAGTTTGGGGCCATAGAAAACCATTAATACAGGCAGTGGCTGAGGGCAATGGAGAAGCATATAAGTCTATCCAGTCATGTATCAAATAATTTCTTGAGCCATGTAAGGCCCTCAGTCATGACAGGTGTCTTGGGAAATGAAGCAACATTTGTTGAACCAATGCTTTGGAATATTTGGAATATGGATACATTGTGAAAAGACAATCAATGTAATGTGTAATTCTTAATTTTACATCCAGGAGTAAAATGAAGAACTAAGTACACAGTGGCCTGTCACCATAATGATAAAGCTCTTCCCTACCCCCATCTCCCTCTCTCTCTCTTTCTTCCTTTCCTCCTTTTCTTCATTCCTTCCTTCTTTCTTGCTAGTGCTGGGGCTTGAACTCAGAGCCTAGGTGCTACCCTTGAGCTTTTAGTGCCCAAGGCTGGTGCTCTACCACTTGAACCACAGTTCTATTCTGCCTTTTAGTAGTCAATTGGAGGTAAGAATCTCATGGACTTTTCTGCCTGCGCTGGCTTCAATCTCAATCCTCAGCTCTCAGCCTACTGAGTAGCAAGGATGACAGGCGTGAACCACCAATGCTTGGCTTGATAAGCCTTTTAAACAATCTCAGAATCTTTTCTAGCATCATCTAGAGCTATGAGATTAGTTTCCCATATCAGATGGAACAAACAAAGCTAATACCAACTTTGTTTATAGATGCTGACAGACTCCACAGACTGCAGTGCCTTTAGTGAAGCTATTTCCTTTGGCTGGAACAGAGATCAAACTTCTAAAACCACCACCTTTTATCCAAGAATCTCAGCCTAAGTCTCGGTCCCCAGGCCTGATGAGTCAGGGATTGTCCTCCTCTTCCTCCTTTACTGTATTTGTCCCATGTGTGAGAGCTGGTGGGGTATGTCACCCTTTCTCTGCCTCTTGTAGATCCTAGAGGCCAGAGATTGACTATTCAACTTTTACCAATGGCTCATGGAGCCTTTTACATGGATTGTGCTTGATGGCTGCCTGCTGGGGGAATATTTGATTGAATGGAGAATCAGCCTAAGGTCTCTCACACTGAGGTAACTACTGGGAGAGAGGTCTCACTGTCTCACCAAGCTTTGCCTGTATGCCAACATCCTGTAAGCCATGCATGCTGACTTATGGGGTCTTGTAAAGCAACAATACAGCCATCCAAGTGCTATGGATCTTTGTTTTTCTTTTTTCTGAGTGGTATACCAGGAAATGACTTCCAAAAACAATACTAACGCTGGCCAGGTGCTGGTGGCTCTTGCCTGTAATCTAATCATTCAGAAGGTTGAGATTGGATGATTGAAGTTCAAAGCCAGCCCATGCAAGAAAGTCCATGAGACTCTTATCTTCAACTAACCAACAAAAAGCTGGAAGTGGAACTCTGAGCCCATTTGGACACTTGATGAGCATATTAATCTGGCAAGGATGATGGAAGAAGTTAAATGCACATCTTTTTTCTTCCATCTTATGACTAACCTCAAAGAAGTGAGACTCTGTCATTATAGGAAGTAAAACCCTGCTAGGTGCCAGTGACTCACACCTGTAACTCTAGATACTCAGGAGGCTGAAATTTGAGGTTCAGGAGTTCAAAGCCAGCCCAGGTAGGAAAGTTGGCGAGACTCTTATCTTTAATTAACCACCAAAAAGCTGGGAGTGAAGCTGCGGTTTGAGTAATAGAGTGATAGCCTTGAGCACAAAAGCTCAGGGATAGTGTCCATGCCCTGAGTTCAAGCCCCTTGACTAACAAAAACAAAAAAATGTAGAACCTATGCTATATACCATGAATAGACAGACAGACTCCCACTTTTCACCTTCTTTGTGCAATGGGCTTCCTCAGCTAGCTGGTCCTGGTCCAGGAAGAAATGTGTAACAATGTATGAAAGCAACCAGAGGCCGGGTGCTGGTGGTTCATGCCTGTCATTCTAGCTACACAGGAGGCTAAGATCTAAGGGTCACATTTCAAAATCAGCCAGGGCAGGAAACTCCATGACTCTTGTCTCCAATGAACTACTCAGAAAAAGCTGGAAGTGGTACTGTGGCTCAAGTAATAGAGTGTTAGCCTTAAGCAAAAAGAAGCCCAGGCTCCTGAGTTCAAGCCCTGGGACTGGCAAAAGAGGAAAAAAGAAAAGAAAAGAAGTGACCAGAGGCTCTGAGCAGCCCACTGTTGGGGTCATGCACACCACCAAACTTGTGTTCTGCTCTTCTCCTGCACAGGTTCTCTGGGGGCCCATTGAAGATTCTTTGGCATTCATGACTTCTAGGCGATAAATGCTGCCCTTCCTCTATCCTTCCAGGAGCCAGGCTGGGTTTCCTGTGACCCAGGGCTTTTCCCAGCATCTTTCATGTTAAGGGCTGGCTCTGATCTCAGACCTACTATGATCTAATTCCCATATGTTTCAAAGGTACAAAAGAGCTGTCTTCCCCTGGGTATTAGTGCTTCCCTGCCATCTTGAGACCATCCACTCCTAATTCTGTCCTTAGGTGTCCGGATCAGCTTTTTGTGTGTGTGTCAGTACTGGGGATTGAACTCAGGGTCTGGGTACTGTCCCTTGGCTTTATTGTTCAAGTCTGATGCTTTACCACTTGAGTTACCCCTTTACTTCCAGCTTTGTGTGTGAGTGTTTGTGTGTGTGTGTGTGTGTGTGTGTGTGTGTGTGTGTGTTGTGTGTGTGTATGGGGGGGAGAGAGAGAGAGATTAATTAGAGATAAGAATCTCATGGCTTTTCTGCCTGGCTACCTTCAAACCTTGATCTCAGATCTCAGCCTCCCTGAATAGCTAAGATTACAGGCATGAGCCACTAGTGCCTAGCTTTCCTTTGTTTTTTGTTTTGTTTTGTTTTGTTTATTCACTGATAGTTGGTAGTCTACCACATGAACCACACTTGCACTTTTGGCTTTTTGTTAGTTAATTGGAGATGGGAATCTTGTAAATTTCTCTGCCAAGGCTGGCTCCCAATTGTGATTCTCAGATGGCAGACTCCTGAGTAGTTAGTGTTACAGGTATGAACCCCAGTGTTCAGCTAGGATTGTCCATTTCTTATGGAACAAAACAAAGATAATTTTATTCATCAAAATTCCTCATTGGAATTCTTTTTACTTGTTTGGAAAAATAATTTCCTAGACATACTGGTGTAGGGGACTGGGAGGAAGCAAGTAGGGATAAGATTCAAAAGGCAAGCCAAATGGTACTGAGGCTTCTAGATCCTTTATTATTATTATTATTATTATTATTATTGTGAAAATACTGTCCAGAGGGGTTACAATTATATGGCCAAGGTAATGAATACATTTCTTATCAAGCACTGTTGCCTCCTCCTTCCCATCTCCCCTCCCCCCAAAGTTGTAAAGTTCGTTTTTCCACATAACGACTTGTACATCTCATTGTTGCAATGGATCCACCTGTATCCCTATTTAAACAATTTGTTTTTCCCTTACCCTCCACAAATTATACCAACATCAAATACAGTGAAAACAGGGGTTATACTGTGGGGGAGGGACATACAAAGCAACAGAGAAATCATCTTATAAATATGTTAGAAACAATCGCAAGAAAGAAAAACCATTTGAATCTTTATCTTGGGGTTCATTTCGCCTAACATCAACTTATCTGACCCTTTCTGCTTGTCTCAGACATATACTAGTTATTGCAAATAAGGGAAACCATGGGATCTATGTTTCTTTGGGCCTAGCTTACTTCACTTAATATAATTTTTTCCAAGTCTTTCCATTTCCTAACAAATGGGGCGATGTCATTCTTTCTGATGGAGGCATAGAATTCCATTGTGTATATATACCACATTTTCTTGATTCATTCATCTGCTGAGGGGCATCTAGGTTGGTGCTTCTAGATCCTTTTAGTGAAGATAGTCTCATCACCTTGACACAGTTTGTATTGGAGCATATTAGAGTATCTCAGGACACTGAGTTTGGTGAGACAGAAGTGAATTGTTATGTTCAAGAGAAAATAAGTCTCTGGAGTTGGGCACTGAAAGAAGGGCAGAGTTAATAAAAACAGCCCGGTAGAGAGAGAGTTGGCTAGAGAAAGACCAAAGACAGGACATTCTAATGGGAATTAGAATTAGACCTTGTGGCTGTGCTATGTTTGAACTCACCTGAAACTCTCCTCTTAGAGCTTGGCTTTGAAGACTCACTAAAGACTACAGATCATGTAAGTGGATTGTGTCAGGCAAAAACAGCCATGGCAGACCTTTCTAGGAGTGAGGCAGGTTGTATAAACAAGACACACTGCAAATCACACTGAGAAGTGACACAGCCTGTGGCTGCAGGCAGAACATCTTCACAAGCATTGAAGAGCACACTCCAGTGGACATTTGTCCTTCAGGTCACTGCTCATTCATTGCCCAGCATCAGGGAAATGGTACATGCTGAGCCCTGCCACCAGGTAGATGGCAGAGGATCACCAAAGTAGTCACCACTGGACTAAAGGCAGGTAGTTTAGTAAACCTAGCTGCCCACTGAACTGCTTTGAGTCCCCAAAAGTCACCTACTCTGTGTGTGTGTATGCGCGCGCGTGCGTGCACGCGTGTTCTTGCCAGCACTGGGGCTTGGACTCAGGGCCTGAATGCTATTCTTGAGCTTTTGTGCTTCAAAGCTAGTGTTCTATCACTTAGGTCACAGCGCCACTTCTGGCTTTTTGGCTGGTATTGAACCAAGAGCCTCAGATCTCAGCCTCCTGAGTAGCTAGGATTTACAGGGGTGAGCCACAATGCCCATCTTGGTTTACTTGTGAAAGAAGAAGAGAAGAATCATCTGGGGGGTGCCCAGATCATCCGTGAAAGCTGCCGCAGCGGGAGTGTTTCCTGGGGAGGCAGGCAAGGGTCTCTATGTGCCGTTTCCATAGGGCTGACAATTTGCTGAGATCCAGAAGAAGGTTTTAGATGTTCCCAACTGTGGGATTGGCTGAGATCCAAGCCAATTACAGCGACATCTCCAAGGTGAAGAGGGGCAGCAGACAGCTGGGGTCCATTTATAATCCCAGCGTTCCAGAAAGATGGGGGGGGGGGGAGAGGCACTTAGAAAACACTACATGGTGTGCCTGAAAAACATATCCCTTGCTCGGTGCTTGTGGCTCGGCTCTGAGGATCAAGTTTAGAAGCCAACCTGGGCAGAGAAGTCCATGAGACTCTTATCTCCAATTTACCAGCAAAGAGTTGGAAGTGGAGGTATCTCTCAAGTGGTAGAGTGCTGGCCTTGAAAAATAAAGCCAAGTGAGTATATACAAGCCCCAGTAACTCCCTCCCCAATACACACACTGAAACAAACAAGTAAAAACGTATTTCCCTCTTGGGTAGCCTGCCAGTGGCATGAGGGGGCCCAGGTTCATCCATATGCTTTCTCCAGAATGCTCCCTGCACTAGTGTGCTCCTGAGAGCTGCCTGTGGTCCCCAGCCTGCACACAGGCTGGATGACACTGCAGGTGCGGAACTAGATGACCAGGAAGACTGAGTGGAAGCCAGAAACCTGCAGAGATGAATTCAGAGTCGTCTGGTGTCACCTCAGCTGTCCAGGGAAGTCCGTCAAGGCCCTGGGTGAAGGCAGGTAACAGTGCTTTAGGAAAGCTTCTGGTCAGAGCAGATAGAGGGCCTAGCTAGGCCTTGCTTACCTCATGTTAAATTTTGGTGGAGTTTTCCTGTATACCTTTATATATGGCCACATCTGTACCCATCAGGATGCCAAGACCAGCTGTGGAAACCTCTGACCTTCATCAGTGGTCTTGTGTGTTCCACTGGTTGTGCTTGCTACCAGGCTTCCTAGTGGCTAGACCTGAAGACAGATAGAATCTTCTCCTCCATCCCTATCAGTTCTGCATCTTCTGCTGTGTTTCTCTGGTTTTAAGTTGAGAGAAGGAAAGAAGGAGAAGAGTGAGAGGGGGAGAGAGGAAACGAAGAAAGGAGAGGGTTGGAGAGAAGAGAGAAGAAAGAGAAACAACTGAACAGAGAGATGGGAAGGAACCAAATGTGGTCACAGGTAAGTCCTTTTGTCCTCACATCTGCAGTGACTTCCCAAACAGCACTGTGCTTGAAAACCATCTGCTCTCTCTGATTAGCCATGGATGCAAAGACTATAGTCCTGCAATACAGAAGGCAGCCTGCCCCAAAGAAGTATAAGGTGGCCTTGCAGAGGATGTATGTTTAGGAGTTCAAGTGCTAATTACATGTTGTGTGCAGCCAGCCTTCTTGTCTGGCCAAGAGGACTCTTACTGAGAAAGGTGATTATTTCCTGACAATGAGAACAACATGGATCATGTCAAATGTAGCTACTTACTGGAAAGAAAAACTTGCAGATCTTATTTGAGCTCCTGGATCTTGCCTTGCCTGAAGTCTACATACACATTTCTGGACATTTTAGCCAATAAAATACTCACCCTTGTGCTTTTAAACTTAAATCAACTTGACCTGGGTTTCACAACCTTTAACTGGAAATTTTATCAGTGGATGTGAAATGTCCCCCTGGAATTTTCCCATACTCAGGTGGGAATGACTTTCCAGGGAGACGGTCAAGCTGCATGGGTGAGGGAGGGCAAGACAAATGCTTATTCTGCATACATGACAGGAAGAAGGGTAGCGCAATGTGTGACGTTTGGTGTCTAGCTCATTCTTTGTCCTCTTTTGCAGATCCTGCATTCCCTCCTTAGTGCCTCCGTTAATCTGTTTTCTGTTGCCATAACAGAAACACATGAGGATGAGTATTTGACAAAGCAAAGAGGTTTAGTTAGCTCCCAGGTTTACAATCTGAAAGTCCATGGTCATTAACTTGACCTCTGGTAAAGACCGCAATGAATTGAAAATGTCACTGTGGCTCAAGTGGTAGAGCGCTAGCCTTGAGCTGAAGAGCTGAGGGACAGGGTCCAGGCCCAGACTTCAGGCCCTATGACAGACAAAAAAGAAGAAGAAGGAGGAGGAGGAAGAGGAGGAGGAGGAGGAGAAGCAGCAGCAGCAGCTTATCTAAGACCTCAATGAAGAATCAAGGTGAAAAGTTACTTGAGGCATCTGCCTTGCTTACTTATAACAATTGGCACTCTTTCTCTTCCTTCCCTTCTTCCCTTCTCCCCCTCCCTTCCTTCCTTCTTTCCTTCCTTCCTTCTCTCTTTTCTCTGAGATTGAGCTCTTTGAGCTCTAGCTCAGCTTGTTCAGCTTTCCTGCCCATGGCTGGAGTGCTACGGTTTGAATTGTGCCTCCAGTCCGGCATTCTGCTGGATAGAGACTGGAGTCTCAAGGAGTTTTTTGCCTGGGGTGTTTCAAATCTCAGACCTCATATCTCAGCCTCCTGAGTGTCTAGGAAAACAACTTTAAGCCACTGGCATCCAGCCACTTGTGGCTTTCTTGAGAAAAGAAAAGTCTCAAGGGAATGACCTTAAATCTCTTCCAAGGACACACTGCACTCTCCAGTAATTCAGCTACTTCCTCCCAGGCTCTACTCTTAATGGCTTCACCATTTTTATCACCACCACCGAGAGAATCAAGCTTCTAATGTTTAAACTCTTCTAGGAGACTGTTTATGAACCAAATTGTGACCCCGAAAAGAAATGTTGAAGTGCAAGTTTCAGGATCTGCAGAATATCTGCCGACTTGCGAACAGGATTGGAGTACAGCTTGATCCTTCCTTCCTTCCTTCCTTCCTTCCTTCCTTCCTTCCTTCCTTCCTTACTTCCTTCCTTCCTTCCTTCCTTCCTTCCTTCCCTCCCCTTCTTCCTCCCCTCTTTCTTTCTTCTATGCTTTCATGCTGGCACTGGAGCTTGAACTCAAGGCTTCACCCTTTCACTTGGGTTTTACACTTAAAGCTGGCATTCTACCACTTAAGCCACTTTTGACTTTTCTTTGTATGCCAGTCCTAGGGATTGAACTCAGGGCCTGGGCACCGACTCTAAGCTTTTTTTGCTCAAGGCTAGCTTTCTACCACTGAGTCACACCTCTACTTCTGGCTTTTTTTTTGGGGGGGGGGAGTGCTTAATTAAAGAATCTCGCAGACTTTTCTGCCCAGGCTGGGTTTAAGTCTCGACTCTCAGATCTCAGCCTCCTGAGTAGTTCGGATTACAGGTGCGTTATTATTTCTCTTCCCTATGCCACCCGAGCCTGGCTAGATCATTTCTATTCAAGATAAGGCCACACTGGCATAGGGTGGCCATGATTTTTGCCCTTATAAGAAGACAGAGTGGAAAGGAGGATATTAGAAAATGACCTGGGCAGAGCTAGGAGCAAAGCAGCTTTGAGTCAAGGTATACCCAGCACCGACAGCTACACTAGGAACCATACCAGGCAACAGAGGGGTCCTGCCTCCACTTCCTAGGGATCAGCCAGCCTGGCATGATGTCCCCTTCATTTAGCTGCCAGAAATGTAAGGTGATGCATTTCTGTGGTTAACTCACCAAGTTTGGGGTACTAAGTTAGAACAACCCTTGAAAAAGTGAATGAGAAGCTTTTCAATTGTCTTACTTCATTGCTGTCAAAAAGCAAAAGTCCATCTTAAAAGCTTAATTATTGTGAAGACTAAGTCTATGAACATTTCCTAAGACATCTGCATTTGAAGTAAGGACTAGAGAAAGGAGGCACTTTGTGAATGAACAGTAGTGAAATTCCAGACCTCTGGAGAGCCAACTCCCAACCCCCAGTGGCTACTTGTGGTTGCAGCAGAAATTCCCACAGTTTCAAAGGGGACTAGATTCTGAGACCCTGCACCAACTTCAATTCCAGGAACTCAGCTGTTTTATAACTTGGCATTTTAAAAAGCAAACCAAAACCAGACATATTTTACTAAGATGGTGAGTTTGTGAATCATTATGATTATTATTCTTTTTCTTTTTCATTTGGCCAGTCCTGGGGCTTGAACGCAGGTCCTGGACACTATCCCTGAGCTTCTTTGCTCAAGGCTAGCATTCTACCACTTGAGCCACAGCAGCACTTCTGGCTTTTTTTGTGTGTGTGTATGTGGTACTGAGGAATCAAACCCAGGGCTTCAGGCATTGAGGCAAGCACACTAGCACTAAGCCAACTTCCCAGACCATTATTATTATTATTATTTATATATTTTTATTGTAAAAATACTGTACAGAGGGGTTATAGTTACATGAATACGGTAATGAATATATTTCCTATGGAGCATTGTTACCTCCTCCGTTGTTTTCCCCCTACCATCCCTTCCCTCCCCACTTCCCCAACTCCTCCCTCCCCACCAAGTTGTAAAATTCGTTTTCAACATAGTGTCTGGTACATCTCATTATTACCATGGGTCAACCTGTATTCTTATTTCAGCATGTTGTTATTTCCCTTCTCCTCCCCAAATTAGATGCAAGACACTGACATCAAATACAGTGAAAACAGGGGTTATACCATGGGGGAAGAACATACAAGATAAACAAAAAAAAAAAAATTACATAGTATATTTTAAATAAGTTAAAAACAATAGCAAGAAAGAAAAAAACCATTTGTGTCCCTAGATTGGGGTTCATTTCACTTAACATCATCTTACATCAGACCATGATTATTATTCTTATCTTTCCAGAATTGTATCACATTTGTTTTTAATTTTTGTTATCTTGAAGTAGTTGTACAAAGGAGTTGCCTTTTAACCAAGCAGTTTATGAATACAATGTGTCTTGATCAATGTCACTCCTTTTAACATTTTCATCCCTCCTTTCCATACCAATTCCTTCCCTCACTTTTCTTAGTTTTGTAGCATGTACATAGAGGTTTTGACTGCATCCCTCCCACTTTTCTTCATACCCCTCTCCTAGATTTTACCCCACTCCACCCCTTTCTATTGCCCATTTCCTAGAGTTTATTTTGTTGAACATTGATTGATTGATTAATATTTTGCTGTTCTTGGGGCTTTAACTCAGGACCTGGTCGCTGTCCTTGAGCCTCTTTTACTCAAGGCTAGAGCTCTACCACTTGAGCACAGTAACACTTCTGGCTTTTTCTGATTGGTTTATTGGAGATAAGAGTCTCATGGACTTTCCTGACTGGGCTGGTTTTGAACTATGGTTCTCAGATTTTAGCCTCCTGGGAAGCTAAGATTACAAGCAGGAGCAACTGCACTGTTTAGAGGTTTTCCCTGAATCTAACCTATTTCACTTAATGTGTTCTTATACAGATAAGGAACTTACTTATGTGTTTATCAAGGAATTCTAGCTTCCACATGTCTTGAAATTTTTCTACAAAGTTTTACTTGGTTAAAAGAGGTGTGGCCTGCCCGGTGCCATTGGCTCACACCTGTAATCCTATCTATTCAGAAGATCTGAGGATCACAGTTCAAAGCCCGGGCAGGAAAGTCGCAGAGACTCTTATCTCCAATAAACCGATAGAAAACTGGAAGTGGCGCTGTGGCTGAATAGGTAGAGTGCTGGCCTTGAGCTGAAGAGTGCAGGGACAGCACCTAGGCCCAGAGTTCAAGCCTCATGACTGATTAAAAAAAAAGAAAAAGAAAAAGAAAAAAGAGGTATGACCTGAATGGGGGAGGGGAGACCCTGCATTGTGGATGTTATTTCATTTACATTAGGGCAGAATGTTTTTTTGTTTTTGTTTTTTTGTTGGTTGTGGGGCTTGAACTCTGGGCCTGGGCACTGTCCCTCAGCTCTTCAGCTCAAGGCTAGCACTCTACCACTTGGGCCACAGCGCCACTTCTGGTTTTCTGGTGGTTAACTGGAGATAAGAGTCTCACAGACTTTCTTGCCCGGCGTTGGCTTTGAAAGAAATCCTTACATCTCAGCCTCCTGAGTAGCTAGGATTACAGGTGTGAGCTACCGGTGGCCCGTCGGCAGACTGGCTTTTATCTTCTGCCATCTCTGTGCAGAGTGGCCACTCACATGTATGTCCACCACTAACACAGAGTAATCAGTTTCCCCCAAGGATTTAAGGGACACAAAGGAGACTTCCTCCTCCACTGTTTTTAGCCATCCTCACGGTTCTGGTGGGTGGTGGCTGCTGCTTTTCCTTATTGTAGTCTTCTAAGAACAGAAAATCAAGATCCTTAGGATGCAAAATATGTTGGAAGACTGTTCCCTGTAGAAGTAAAACATCTAGTTGATTCTACTTGTTAGTTGACCGGTTGTCTTTGTTTTTATTAGTTTTTGCCATTGGGAGAAGAGGGAGAAGGTTCTCAGACACATTCTTAGTATTCACATAAAGGAGAAAAGTGTTGAAAACATCCCTGGCGGTAAGACACAAGTGACCCTCACACATGTTAAGTTCATTTACAACTTTACAGGCATGACCTCATTGAGAACCATGGCCATCCTGGGGCTATGTCAGTACCCTTACATAGCTGACACTATCCCACACATGGACTCAGAGCCTAGGAAACTCAGAGAATCCTGCTAGGCCTGATGTCAGTTAGTGAGTAAGTCCAGGAGCACCCCATCTTCAAGACTCCTGTTCTCCAACATGGATGACTATTTTTCTTTTCTTTGAAAAGTGATGAGATAAGCTGGTGTTGGGAGCTTATGACTGTAAAACTAGCTCCTAGCTCCTCAGAGTCTTAGATTGGAGACTTGGCAGGAAAGGAAAGTCTTTGGGACTCTTACCTCCAATTAACCAGTTAAAATGTGGAAGTGAAGCTGTGGCGCACGCTGGGTGAAAAAGCTAAGGGATAATGCCCAGGCCTGGAGCTCAAGCCCTGGTTGTGTGCATGTGCAAAAACTAGAAGTGAATCTGTGGTTCAAGTGGAAGTGTACTAGCTGTGAGCAAAAAAGCTAAGCAAGAATTTGAGGCCCTAACTTCAAGCCCCAGAACACACACACACACACAAACAGACGTAAGATGAAGAGGTATCTTCAAACACAAAGCTAACAGGGCCTTCCATCTCATTTTATTTCCCTTGATTGTATCATAAAAGCTTAAATCACTGGCCCTTTGTGTGTGTGTGTGTGTGTGTGACAGTATGGGGTTTTGAACTTAGGGCCTGGGCTTTGTCCCTGTTTTTTTTTTTTTTTGTCCACTCAAGGCTGGTGCTCTACCACTTGAGCCACAGTTCCTCTTCTAGTTTTTTGGTGGTTAATGGGACTTAAAAGATTCATAGACTTTCTCACCTAGGCTGGCTTTGAACCATGATCATGAGTAGCTAGCTAGGATTACAATCATGAGCCACAGGCACTGGGCTCATCATTTTTTTGTTTCTTTGTAGTGAGCAACAGGTTCCTGGAAACAAATCATAAATTCTGTTAAATTCTGTTAAAATTTGTAAATTCTGTTAAAACAGCATTCTCCAGTTAAGCCTGTGAATCTCAAGATCTGCTTCAACTCATAATAGCTCATCAGTCACCCACCCACTGTCTTCCCTTAGCAAGCATACAGCACCCAGAGCTCCTAGGACTTCTGGCTTGTGTTGGTGGGGGTGGGAAGGATGGGGGCTCTGGGATACAACAGGATCGATCTGGAATGTCACAATGCTTTCTTTTCTTTCTTTTTCTCCTCCTTTGTTCCCCATAGGAGATCTCCTTAAGTTACATGTCCAGGTTGGGGGCTTAGAGGGGCGAATGCCACCTGGACATGTAGACGAAGGAAGGAAAAATTATTTTCCTTCTGAAAATCAGTCAGGGAGGGAGACACTTGGTAGCTCTAGGAAAAACACCGCGTCGGAGTGCAAGCTTCCAGCCCAGTCCGTCTTTTGTGAGTCTTTCACCAAGTGGCCCGCGGGGCTGGCCCGAGGGCTGGGGAGCCCCGCGCCCAGGGAATCCCTGAACTTGAAAACGCATCGTCCAGCGCGAGAGGGAGACGCGAGAGAATCGGGGTTGGCCTGGAGACATGCACAGAAAAGAAAAGAAAAAAGAAAGAAAGAAAAAAGGAGAGGGAGAGCCGAGGCGGAGGTTGAGGGGGGCGCGCTGGGGGAACCGAGAGGGTCTTAAAAGAAGTGGGGGTCCCATCTAGGAGCCAGCGAAGAAGAAAGAGAGGCTTCCGGGGAGGCGACAGGCGCACGGGGGAGCGGCACGGCCCGGAGGGCCCCAGCGCGCGCGGTCGGGGGGCGCCGCGGGCCCGGGAGGGCGCCGGTGACGTCACGCCGGGGCCCCCTTCCCCGGCCGGTGGGCGGGGCGTCGGCGCGCCGAGCGGGCGCGGGGTCAAGGAGGGGGAAGAGGAGGGGCGGGCCTGGATGTGTCTGTGTGAGGAGGGGAGGGCGGAGGCGGCGGCGGGAGGGCGGGGAGCGCGCGCGCGCGTGGCTCGGGGTCCCCCCCACATCCCACCCCACCCCCGGCCGTCCCCGAGACCCCAGCCCGCCACGCACGGCCTCCTCGCCTCCCGCGGAGCCGATCGTGGTGCGGGGGGGACCCGCAAGGGGCGGGGGAGGCGCGACCCCCGGCGGGGCTGCGGGGCGGAGAAAGCAAAAGTAAGGCGCCGCGCCCGCCCCAACTTTTCCCAACTTCGCCCCCCGCGGCGGCGGCGCCCCGCGGCCCGGAGCGTCCCCCCCGGGCGGAGAGGGGCGGAAAGGGGGCCGGGGCGGAGGCGGGGCGGAGGCCGAGGGGCGCGGGGAAGAGCCCGGCCACATCTGTGAAAACTTGGGGGAGGAGGAGGAGGAGCGCGGGGCGGAGGAGGAGGCGGCGAGGCGGGCCGGAGGGAGCAGGGCGGCGCGCGGCCCGGGACAACTTTTCCACCCAGTGAGTAGCGCGCGCAGATCGGGGCCCGGCCGGGGGGGGGTCACCCCGCGTTCGTGTGTGCGTGTGGGGGGGCGCACCCCTCGATCGTGTGTGCGTGTGGGGGGTTCCCGACCGGGATGAGACTTTCTCCTGGAAAGTGGACCGGACGCCGAGAGGGGCCGCTGCGGGCGGTGGCGGGGATGGTGGCGGGGCTCTTTCTTCCCCTCTCTCCTCCCTCCAGCGGGTGAACGGAGTCCGTGCCGTCGCTCCGGGCCCGTGAGTCAGGGGGTGTCGGATTACAGAGCCCCGGGGCCGATGCCCGCGCCGCACGGGCGGGCGGGAGCGGGCGGGCAGGGGCCGCGCCACCGGCGCGCTCGCACACTCGCCCTCGCGCACTCCCGCCGTTCCCCCGCGCCCGCCCCGCGCCCGCCCGCGCCGCACCATGCCCGCGCCCGATGCCCCCCGCACGCGGCCCGGACGCTCGCGGTAGCCCGAGCCGCCCGCCGCCACGCGGACCCCGCCGCCGCGCGCTCGCGCCGGGGACGCGGGTCTCTGGGAAGTTGGGGACTTGACAGCCGTCGCCGCCGCAGGTACGTCCCGCCCGAAGTTCTTTGTTTTGCGGGCCCGGCTGCACGCTTCTGGCAGCCGCGCCCCCGCCCTCCCCCCCGGTCAAAGGTGCTCCCCAACCCGGGAAGGGGGCGGCCCGAAAATGGCTGTCAAAAGGCTCCCCGATTGAGAGCGGGCGAGAGCGAGCGCCCCTTGACAAGGAGCGGGGGCAAGTCTTCCGCTGGCCCCCTCCTCCTGGAAGACCCGCTGGCTTCTCCCGAGGGTCCAGCCCCGGCTCGAAGGCGGGCGGCACCACTGCGCGCCTGGAGCCGGTGGCGCGCGCCAAGTTCGCAGCCGGCTCAGCGCCCCAGCTTCTTCCCAAAGGGTTAAAAAGAAGTGCGTTCGGTTACGGAGTCCCGGCGGCTGGGCGGAAGGAGGCGGCCGGCGCGGTGGGGACGCCCGGGGAACCGGGGAGCGGGAGATGAGAGACCCGGAGGCCGCCGGGCCCTCTCCAGTCCCCCGCTTCCCCGCGCCCGGCGGGTGCGGGGTGAGCGGACCGGGAGGCGCCCCTGTCGTCGGAGAGGAAAAGTGAAAGTTGTGCCATCTGTGTGTGATTTGAGCTCGCTTTTATTTCTTCTTCCTTTCCAGAGGTAGCGCGCGCTCACACACACACACACAACATGCACACACACACACACACAGACACACACACCAAGAAAAAGCCGTGGCAGTGATGTTTGGAGAGGCCGCGTTTGCTCTGAGCAGAGTAGGCGGCGGGTCGCCGCAGGGGACACCGGGGACAGTCCAGGGACGGTGACTTCTTTCTGGAGTTGCAGCCGCGGGCGGGGGTGTGCGGGAGGAGGTGCCGGGGAGTCCATGCCCGACCCCACACTTGCGAAGTCGGGGAGAGACTTTTAAGCAGATTGCCAGATGTGGACGCATCCCCTCCACGCCCGGCTCTTGCTGGTCTTCTGAACTTCGTGTTTCTCCTCTCGCGATGCCACCTCTCCAGGAGAGTCGCGGGGACCCCGTCTTCCCCCGGCTGACTCTGGGTGGGAACATCATTAAAGATTTCCTTTTTCTCTCCTCTCCTTCCCGCCACCCTCCCCCCCCCCCCCCCCCGCCCCGGCCGCCCTTCCTTTGCCCCTCAACTCCTCATCTCCCTGCTGGAGATTGGCAGATCGAGTCTCGATTTGGGGGTACAGTAGCTCATGGCTCTCTGCCAGGGTCGAGGTACCTGTATTTATGTAAAACGTTCCCTCCAGCTTCGAGCCGAACCTTTTCGAGCTGCCACTTCAGTTTGCAATGACGGACTGTCCGCGTCCCCAAGTAAGAAAGAAGCCTCGAGTGCGCGGTCCGGAGGGCCGCGCGGCCGCTGCGCAAGAACTAAATACAGCGCAGTGCCATCCGCCGGGCTGGCACGATTAGTTCTCGGAAAACGCCTCCTGCTTTCCTCTCCTCTCCTTCTCCTCCAGTTTGTCTTTCCACAGCACCATAGATAACGTGCGGCTGAAAATGCAAGCCATTAAGTAATGTAACTTTCCCTCCTTTGATGTGACTTTGGACAGAATTTGGAGGAAGCCTTGTTTTTGTGTTGGGTGGAAATCAATGAACTTTTAGGAGAGTTGCAGGCGGCCTGAGTGTTTTGGACATGGCTAGGGAGGGGAGGGGGAAGGCCTGGTCTCTGGCCGTCTGAAATGATCTCATTTCAGTCTATTTCAGGGACTATTATTCATCCTTCTTGTCAATTTTGTGTTGTTTGATGTCTTCCCACGTTATAGGCTGAAATCGGCAAGGATTGGCCTAAAGTATTAATTTTGAGTATTTATGTAATTGCTCTCTAATTTGAAAAGGTGCCTTATTGATTGATTCCTGTAATTATTTCATTTAGATTTTAAATTAAAAATTAATAATAGCCTGACAGTTTCTTAATTACATGTGTCAAAATAATTTTGAGGGAGGAAAATGCTCTGTTTTAAAAATAGTGAAATAGTCTCAAAATCTCTCTTTTCCTAAGGATAGAAGGTACTGAATTAAATAAAGCAAAGGTGACTGGTTTTAACAATGTAAACTCAACGAAGTATCTAAAGAATTTGTTTATGTTACAAAATACTGGTCTTATCCGCCTGGTACACAAACACTCTGGCCAGTTAGATTATATAGTCAAACCCAAAACAAACATGAAATAACAGTTAAATTAGTTGGAATAGCACACTTATCCAGAGTGGAGAGTTTATTTTACACTAAAAGCTGTTTAATTAGAAACTCCCTGCCCAAGGGGAAAGCCTTTCAGGGGCATCTAATTCTTCAGCCTGAGTAAGCTTTAGTTTCAAGATTCCTGGATGATCCCAGTGTTTGAGGTGACTTCAGTGAAATTTTGCAGAAGTAGAAACACAGTTAAAAATATCGGTTGTATTATTAATAATTGTACTTACTAAGCTAGCAGGTTCAAACCAGATGGCCAACCAGTTCCCCTCCCCCCCTTCATGCTTTTCACATTCCTTGACTTAAATCCTGATGATACACGTTTTTATTGTATATCTAATTTGCTAAGGACCACAGACAGAAATGAGAAAATTCAGCATGGATGAAAAATGTCTCTGTTGAGTTATTTCATTACTTATTTAATGAAAGGGTCATTAATTTATCATTTGATGCCCAAGCCTAAAACTTAGACTTTGTTTCTAAGCCAGTGAAGTTTGCTTAATTACCTGCCTGCCATAAGGGTTCAGACTTCTTCTGTGCTTAGGCATTTAAACTAGTCCTTCCTCTCTGCAAGGTATCCCGCTTACTGACCTCCCCTCCCCCCCTTTCCAGAGCTGAGTTTGGGAAGCTGGGCAGAGAAACAAATTTGATGAACGTTGTTCATGTATTTTCTCAAATGGAGACCCTAATGTACTATGAAGAACCAGTCTTTAATCAGAAGCAAATCAATGAGTCATGAAATGTCCAAGAAAACCTTAGTAATGGAATGCTAATGCTTTTAGATTATCTTAAAAGTCAGACTTTCCTTCTTTATGCAATTGTTGTAAATCCTCTACTAAAGAATTCTTTGAAGGAGGTTTTACTTCTGCTCACATTCGCATTCTGAGGTCTTGTCTGCCTGGTTTTTGGAAGATGCAAAGAAATTTTCTGCCAACTTATTTCCTGAGAGACAATTAAAATAGAGAAGGAGCTCCTGGAGAAATAAATACACACATATTTGTCAAAGAAAAGGGTCCACTTTAATGCTAATTTCAGGTAATGTTCTCCTGGAGATCCTGGAGAAGCTGCCGCTCTTCACTGGGCAAGACTGTCATTTTTTTTTTTTTTTTCTTTTTCCTAGATGAGAATGGATCTTTTCTAGTTTCAGAACAAGTAAAGAGAGGCAAGAAACCACAACAGGGCTGGAGGACTGTTGCAAACTTTCTTCAAGTACTTTCTGTGTATTTTTTTTTTTCATCTTTACTTTTATTTGATGGGCCTGTGAAATAGAGCTGTAGACTGGTGAAGACTTTAAATGAAATTTCACACTTTGATGATTTTTTTTTAAACTTTGATATATTGACAGCAAAAGGAGCTGCAGTGCTTTTATAGAACTTGAGCAGGAACACCAGGCAGCCGACAAACGTCTGCCTGCATTTGTGTTTAAGTGCAGAAGAAAAACATGCCTGTGACCAGTGGACGTTCTTATCAACCCCCTAATCCCAGATCCCAGCCAACCCTGAGGGCATCCTTCAGATCTTGCTCAAATCACTGTGGACTCTTCACAGATTTCAGATTAAATATGCCGTGTTCCTGCCTCCAACCATGATTTTATGAGCTCACTAAGCTTCCTGTTTTAAGATCCTTTTCTTAAGTTTTTAGAACCCGCTAAAGGCCATGGCTGGCTGGAGTTAGTGGTACTTGTTAATTTAGAGACACTTTAGATATTTCAGTCTCTCTTGAAAAATGGCCAAAATTATGGTTTGTTTGTTTTTAACCCTCTCCGATGGAGAGGCCGATTACCTAGGGAAGAGGGAGGAGAGCTGGTGGAAGGAAATTCGATGTAAAATGTGTTTGCACGGGAGTGAATTTGATTGCAAACTTTACGTGGTGTTCGTTGTTTTATTGCTCTTTTCCTTGGCTTGGCCCCTGAAAATGTGGAGTTTTTTTTTCCATTTGTAACTCGAAATGCACTACATTTTAGTGGCACATTTCTTAGCTACTTAGTACTACTTTTTAAATTTTCTAATGTGAGACTTTTTCGTTCTGTGGGGTGTGTGTGTGTGTGTGTGTGTGTGTGTGTGTGTGTGTGTGTGTGTGTGTGTGTGTGTGTGTGTGTGTGTGTATTTTAATGCAACAAAACGCCTCGGAAAATCTGTGGTTTTCTAAAGATGTTGAATGAAAAAACTACTCTATAGTTAATAAGGTGGCCTTGGCTTAATGTCAAACCACTCCTGTGAGACAAGATTGTATTTAGTTCCATGTCTGCTTTTGTGACGTGTTACAGCTTTTATTAGGTTGGTTTTAGTGCCAGTGCTGGGGCTTGAACTCAGGGCCTGGATGTTATCCCTTCACTTTTTTTTTTTTTTTTGTTCAAGGCTGGTGCTCTATCACAGGACTCACATCTTCACATCTGTGTGTGTGTGTGTGTGTGTGTGTGTGTTTAGTTGGTGGTAAGAGTCACACAGACTGTCCTGCCTGGACTGGTTTTTGCACAGTGATCCTCAGATTTCAACCTCCTGAGTAGAGAGGATTATAAGCATGAACCACCAGTGCCTGGCTTAACTGTCTTATAGGGGTCTCTTGCATTTTGCAATTAAAAAAGAAAATACTTACATCATTGTCCAGTGCTGCGTCCTATCATTCTCAAGATAACCTGAGCCAATTCTGTGCTTAAAGCTTATTCAGTGAATGAAATCATGAAGGCCCCATTTGTCAAAGTACTGCACCGGGGCTCTGCTACTTTTCAAGCTCCAAATTCATTGTCTGCCTGAGCTCAGCCATTAGTTCCCAGTGTGTTAGTGCTGTCTTCAGGCCCTGCTCCTCAGCCCTTCTTCACAACATTACAGTTTGGAGTGTGTGCTCTGTCCACTTGGAGAATTACTGCTCTGATTTCCGCTTGGCTGGCTTTGAGGTAAATCCCCCTCCCCCTTCTGGCTGACTGTAATCATTGCTTTCTCTTAAAGCTCCTTTTTCCAGAGATTTAGGAGAAAACTTTCTGAGGGCTGTGTTGGCATCACACTGTAGTTTGGTTATAGCATGTCCCGTATGTATAAATTATACCTGCAGTGAATTGCAACCATTGCTACTGCTGGCCCCAGACAGTTAGAGGGGCCTTCCTGCCTGCCAGTTCTCTTTCCTTTGCTTTCCTCCCTTCTTTCCCCCTCCCCTCTTTTTGGAGGGGAGGGTACCATCAGTGTTTGGGGTGGTGACCCAGGAGGTCCGAGCTATCAGACTGTGTTCTTGAGTAATTTTTAGGACCCAGAATTAAGGTAGTTAAGTAATGAGAAGTAAGGTTCATTTTTTTAAAAGTATTGAAAGAACTTTAGAATGCAGTATGACACTGTATGATTGCTTAGAACGTGGGAATTTTAGCTTTAGCTGTTTTTGACCCCCCCACCCCCATTTTTTTCAGATTGCATAAAATGCCCAATGAGAGTCGTGAGTGCTTGATGGATATATCAGTTTGTGAAAGATATGTTTCAAATGGCAGCTTTGAAGTAACAGGACAGTTAAGCCCTGTTATTGATTTCATTTTGTGATATAGATAATATGTATAATATATAATATACAACATGTATTACATATTACATGTAGCAGATGTACATTATCTAATATGTGTATATTATCTGTAATCATTCTAATTTGTTCAAGAGAAAGTAATCAGTGTAAGGCACAACCTTATGCACCATTTAAGAAGGAAGATGTAGTAATAATTCAGATGCATGGGACCTGTAATTCAGTGGCCAAGTATGTGTGGCAGGACCGCATTACCACATTTGCTGTTGGAACTGCACATGTGAAATTGAGAAAGTCTTGCTGGGAGGGTACCTGGTGTGTTACTGCATGACAGATTAGGAATTATGTTCATTAAGGAAGGGTCAAGAATAAGACTGTAAGAAGTGTTGCTCGTGAATAAGCAAAATTCAGAGGGTAAAATACTGGACCAGGGACAATTACTTTAAAATAAGGCTTCAGATAAAAATCCTTAAATTTTGCACAAGTAGTTTTTAAAATTGCAGTGAAGATTTAAGAATCGAAAGTTGACAAACGAGGATAAAGTGTGGAGAATACATGTAAAAAAAATTACCTTAACTACCTTTGAATTTATCTCTAGTTGATTTTAACACCTCAGCCATTGCACAGTTAATTATTGTGATGGTTTGGAAGTAAAATGCTAGTCACAAGTATGCTATTTTCTTAGAATTTGTACACACACACACACACACAGAACCCAAAGTTACACAAGTTCCAATAGAATGAAATTTATTTTTCCTCTACAAGTAAGTGTTGGTTCTTCTAAACTTAAGTGAAGAAAGACAAAGTATATACTTGCTCAGTGGTGGTGTTTCTGTCATGTTAGTGGCCTGAGGCACATACACTTGTCAGGAGTTTAACTGACTCAAAGACTGATAACTGACTTTCAGATCTTCAGATCTAGGTGTCTGAGAAGTAGAGTCTGTATTGAGCTAAGCAGCAGAAAGCAAGTGTTATATTACCACACATTCAAGGGTATCCACTAAAGCAGTCTGCCTCCTGTAAGATCCGGCCAAGGCATAGGGGCTAGCTGATGTATGGTTTTGCAGAACTCAAAAAGAGCAATGAGGATGAAATGTAGACCTTAGATTATCACCTTTCCATGTGTATGTCCTGCAGTACTTTTGGCAGCACAATTTTTCCTTTTACATATTCAAGGCAGAAAAAGTAACACATACAGAAAGCTGTCAGCTTATGATTTTATTTATTTTTCATTTTGTGTGTGTGTGTTGGTCCTGGGTCTTGAACTCAGGGCCTGTGGGAAGGGTCAGGGGAACCCTGAGCCTTCTTGCTCAAGGCTAGTACTTTACCATTTGAGTTGCAGCCTCACTTCTGGCTTTTTGCTAGTTAACTGGAGAGTTGCATAGATTTTTCTGTCTGTGCTGGCTTTGAACCTCAGATCTCAGCCTCCTGACTAGTTAGGATTACAGGTGTGAGTCACTGGCAACCAGCCGACTTGCTTATAATTTTTAAACTGTGATGGCATTGATTACTTTCATGTTGGATAGGGTTTGCTGTGGTTGATATTAAATGTGTAGATTTTGGAAAAGTTCACATGGAGTTAATTAATGAAAACCAATATTGGCTCATGGTAGATAGAGCCAAGCAACTTTTTCTTCTTAGAATAATTCCATCTTGGAGCTGTCTGTCATGAATACTATGAATATTGCTTGTCTGCCATCACAGGTGTCAGAAATAGGACAAAAGATTAGGCTGAAGATTTGGGGGAACCCTTCAGTGCCTTTCAGGGTAATAGGAGCAGAGCCTTCTTGTAGTTAAGGCTTCAGGCTTTCCTGAGTCTGGGAAAATTAATTCTATAAAGGTAAAATAATTGTACATTCAAAAATACTGTCATTAAAAATTCATGAAGATTTCATTAAGAACTTATGAAGTTGGGCTGCTTTCCTTCAAAAGGAAGGCAGAGTTGGGGTGGGAGGGGAGAAAGCTAGCTTTAGAAACCTTGGGAACTCCTGGCTGTGTCACAGAGCTCAGGCAGACCTAATTGATTTTAAGTCCAGAAAGATGTTTTGAACACAAGAAAATGTCAACCACATTACAAACCGGTAAGAGGATTTGTGTGTGTGTGTGTGTGTGTGTGTGTGTGTGTGTGTGTGTGTGTGTGTGTGTGTGTGTGTGTGTGTGTGTGTGTGTGTGTGTGTGTGTGTGTGTGTGTGTGTGTGTCCAGTGTTGTATTACTTGAAATCTGTTGAGATGTTTTACATTCTCTACATTTTGTTTATTGAACCCCCAGAATATTTCTCACTTACAGAATTGATCATAAAGAGTAAATCAACTTCAGCTTATGTTTCTTGATTTTGCAAAAAAGAAAAAAAAGAGAGAGAAAAAAAGTCCTTCTGAAGGATTTCTCCTCTTTAGGAAAGGGTTCTTTAATAGCTTCTAGGGAAGTGTAAATATTTAATAGAAATCTTACAGAGCAGTTGTTCCAAGGGTAGCATCTAAAATAGCTCATCGGAGAGGTGTCACTCCTTAGTGACAAAGGAGGAAACTAACCCAAATCCTTTCCCAGGCTGTTTTATTTATTTATTTTTTGGTGGGTCTTGGTATTTGAACTCAAGGCCTGGTGCTGTCCCTGTGCTTTTGTGCTCAAGGCTAGTACTCTGCCACTTGAGCTCTATAGCTCTATTTCCTGCTTTTTTGGTGATTAATTGGAAATAAAGAGTCTCAAGGGACTTTGTTGCCCAGGCTGGCTTAGAACTGCCATCCTCAGATCTCAGTCTCCTGAGTAGCTAGGATTACAGACACCTGTACCATGTTGCTTTTAGAATTTTTGTAGCACTAGCCATTAGGAAGAATATTTAGTTCATCAGTAGTACATTAGGCTGATGTAAATAAATGTGAATCCAACTGGAAAGGTTTGGTTTTGTTTATCCTGGAGTGGTTTCCTCAACTACACAGAATTTGTCCAGTCAGGCCTCATCTGCTGCTGTGCCTAGAGTTGCTTTTGCCTTTTGCAATGTTTTCTCTTAGCAAGAGAAACTGATCAGGTTGTCATTAATCAGGTTTTTAACTCAAGTCCTTGTATATCTTGAAATGTAGTAAGAACAGAAAAATCCCAAACCACTAAGCTGTTGCCCAAATTCAGGCAACTTAATCATAAAACCAACTGGATTAGTAAATAAACAATGGGGTGCCCTGTGTTGGTGAGGAGGGGGTGCTCTAGCTGTTAGTAGTGACTGATGCTTCACCCATCTCACCCCACCTTAGAAAGTTCCCTCTTTCATTAAGTTCAAAAACAAAACAAAACAAAATCATCTGAAACTTTGGCTCCAGCTCTGGTGCTTTCTTTTAAAATAACTGGAGCCTTCACACTTAGAGAGAGCCGCCTGGCTTTTCATGCAGAAAAGTGGGGGGTGGGGGAGGAGACTGGGTTTTGCATGTTTTTAGAATTGGGGTGTTTTCATGCACTTTACTACTACCTCTATCCTCTTGCAGAGGGACAGAACAAGCAGCCTACAAGTCCTTGTCTTCACTTCACTTGCCACCACATCTATTCCGGGCAGCTAAGGAAAAAAGGCATGTGTGTATGTGTGTGTGTGGGGGGGGGTTGTCAGGTTAATCGTGAATTAGAAGTTTTGTCAGTGAAACACAGGCTTCCTGCATACTTTTTTCAAGCTTTCCCCAATGTGTTTTTGTAACACACACACACACACACACACACACACACACACACACACACACACACACACACACACACACACACACACACACACGGTGTTACACAGCACACCTGAACTCAAGCTAGAGGGATACAACCTAGGGCCTCTGCTGGAAGTCTGGCTGGGCCAACTCTACCCAGAGTTTGCTAATCTGATTGACTGATCCAGATTGCTCGGGGCTGCTTCAGTCCTTCCACTGCCAAGGGGGGAACTGCCGAGCTACGCGCGCACGGCCACTGGGACCATCTCCACCCCCCTCCCTGCAGCCCGGCTGGCAGCCAAGCATTGTCTCCCCAGAAAGCTGCTCCAGGAATGCAGATCAAAAGCCTGGGCTTAGAACCCCTCCTCTAGCCCCCTGGTCCTCAGAGCCATTCAGGAACGATTCTCGGCGAGGTGCGCAATGTGGCGGTCCCGTCCCGTCCCGCGTCCCCGCGCTGATGGCACGATGATGGATGCGGTGACACTATGCGCTCCCCATGAATCGGCCTTTGGAGAGGGACAGGCGCTCATGGGGAGAGGGGGACTCTGGAGCTGGGAAAAAGACGTCAAGACGTGCTTGCTTTCCTTTTCTTTTGTAAACGGTTGAGACGCCCTGGACAGGAAAGCAGAGAGCTCTTTCCAACCAAATGAACCAAAAAAACGATTAAAATGGTCGCCTTCCTAAAAGGGCGCTCTGGCCTCAGTAAAGACGAACCTTTGGTTTGGCCCCTTCCCCTCCGCCCCGCATCGCTTGCATCTGCTGTTTGAAATGTAGGTCCCGCCAGAGAATACTGGAATTTGGTAAATGTTACCTTTCTCTTCCTTCCTTGCTTTTTTGCAAAGGTAAAAACCCCAGCTACAGCACCCCTGGTTAATTTAGAAGAGGCACAGGCAGGTTCAGAGTTATAATTTAGAGAGAAAAGACGCACCCGCAGGCAGGTTGCTTGTAGGAGGTGGATTAGATTTAAAATAGGGTCTGGAGTTTATTGCACCCTGAGTTTTGGCCTGGGGGAAATGCATACTGGGTTTTGGGGTCAGCTGAATGTGGAAAACTTTTGGTGGCTTGCTGGGTGGAGAGGAACTTTGATCCCCCTTTTACCCAGGTGAATTCTGGCTTTAGGTGGTGTTTCACTAGTTGAGTGGCAAGTGCAGGTGGCTCATACCTGTGAGAGATCAGGAGGCTGAGCTCTGAGGAGGATCGTGGTTCAAAGCCAGCCAGGGCAGGAAAATCCTTGAGACCCTTACCTCCCATTAAGTAGCAAAAAGCTGATAGTGGAGGTGTAGCTTAAGTGATAGAGTACCAGCACTGAGTGAAAAAAAGCTAAGGGACAGTAAAAAGCTAAGGGACAGTGCTCAGACCCTGATGAGTTCAAGCTAAAGGACCTCTTGTCCCCCACATGCAAACACCCCAAAACCAATAAACATAAAACCCAAAACAAACCTAGTTGAACACTTTCTTGTTTGTAGGTTTTTTTTCTTCTTCTTTACTGTTTTTCCTTTCTCTTTATTTTCCTTTCATATACTCAGGCGGACAGGATTCAAACATCAGCTCTGAATAGTAAAAGTCAAGGGACATGCCAGCCAATCTTGGCCACCTTTCTTTGGTGAAAGGGATGCAAAGCAGGGACATGCTTTCTGAGGTTTGGAGAAGGCTTGGAAGTGCATCCGAGCTTCCTGTTTGCTTACCATGATACTTAACTTCGAGCTAAATTACACTTGATTATCCCTGTCTCTTCCTGGCCAGCACTTCAGTGCAATGCCAGCTCCCTTTTCTTGCTAACCCATTCTCCTGTACAACTTGATGGTGGCTTGGGGTGTGCAGAAGGTTGAGAACTTTCTCTTTATAACTGACAGGGGCAAACTTGTGTTTGTTTGTATCAGTGTAATAAGCTGACAATACATGAGAGGAATTGGTAGGAAGCGGATGTTGCCTTGCCATCCCTCACAGCCCCCTCTCTTCTCAAGCATCAATTACACTTTTAAATAATTAGTTACTAATGAGAACCAGAAATAAGTTGTTCAAGTAGAAGAGGGTGGACTTGAGTGACCAAGGTTCTTATTTTGTTAAAAAACAAATCCTCCAATAAGAGTAACAATTCATATTCCTTAAGACTATTAGTGGAATTCAGGCAGAGCCTAGAACTGAACCCACCCTAGTGAATCTGTGGTGATAAGCTCTGGGTGTGTTTTATGATTTTATTAAAAATGAAATCTTCAGGCTCGGGTGGAAACCCAGCGAATCTACAACCCCCAGTTTGTGCAAGAACTTTGAAAACTTGTCCCCTGGCTACTGTTAAATATCTTCTCTTGAGGAGATTTAGATATTACGAATCCTATCTCCCCATGGACGTTTCTGTCCCCTTACCTGTTGATGTTGATGTTGTTGGTGTGTGTGTGTGTGTGTGTGTGTGTGTGTGTGTGTGTGTGTGTGTGTGTGTGTGTGTGTGTGTGTGTATGCGCCTGTGTGTGTGCGCATGTGCATGTGTGCGCACCCCATTCTGGGGCTTGTCTTTGAGCTTTTTTTCTTGGCTGGTCCTAGGGCTTGAACTCTGGGCTCAAGGCTCAGGGCTCTTTCCCTAACCTTCTTTGCTCAAGAATAATACTACTACTTAAGCTTTTTTGTTTTTTGCTCAAGCCTAGCACTCTACCACTTGAGCCATACCTCCACTCCCAGCTGCAAGTATGTGGCTTCAGCATTTTTGGTGGTTAATGGAGATAAGAATCTCATGGACTTTCCTGCTAGGGCTGGCTTTGACTTATGATTCTCAGAACACAGCCTCCTGAGTAGTAGTATTACAGGGGTAAGCCACCAGCACCCAGATAAGTGTGTGTGTGTGTGTGTGTGTGTGTGTGTGTGTGTGTGTGTGTGTGTGTGTGTGTGTGTGTGTGTGTGTTTAATGTAGTAGATTCTATTCAAATACAAGCACTAAAATGATGTGGTTTATATTTCTTTGGGGAGGGGTCATGGTGGAGCTGGGGTTTGAACTCATGGCGTTGCATTTGACGGGCTGGTGCTCTATCACTTGACCATGCCTCCAGCCCTTTTTGCTTTCATTTTTCAGACAGGGTTTCACTATTGCCTGGGCTGGCCTGGATCACAGTCCTCCTATTTCTTCTCGCTGTGTAGCTGGGATGATAGGTGGGTATTGGTTAAGATGGGGAATGGGGTGTTGTGAAGTTTTTACCTAGGCTAGCCTCAAACCACAATCCTTGGATTCTCTGCTTCCTAAGTGAATATAGGTGTAAGCCACTGCACACAGCTGTATGTGTGTTCTGTAGGAAATGATAGAGTAACAGCCCTTGCCTGCTTATCCCAAGTGGATAAGACTCATGGAGAGTTTTGATTACAGATTCCTGGTAAAAGCGTTAGTTTATCTGTCATTTGCCAGTTTTCAAACGAAACAAGATGTAAAGGACATGTAGATAGCTAAGCTCGGTAGTGATTCAATTTGTATTTGTCTGTGTGTGCCAGGACTTGGACTTGAACTCAGGGCCTTGTGTTTTCACCCAGCTTTTTAGCTCTTGGCAGGAGCTCTATCACTTGACCCACACCTCTAGTTTGGTAACTGAACCTCAAAATACCACAGTCTCAGTAGTTCCAGGATCATTGATGGGGATTAATTTACTTGGTAAACATTCTTCCATATTTCAGGTGCTAGAAACTTGGAGACATGATTGTAGTCATGTGGCTTGTAGTCTGGAGGGGACGTGGTGCTTGCTTCTTGCAGACAAGGATTCATTTTCATTGTGCTTGGTGCTGACACAGGTTTGTGTAGCCTGTATTTTCTGGAGTGTACTTCATTTATTAAACAGTCAGCAAGAAGTAACATGAAGTCCTCTTATTTTCTTCTGTCGTATAGCAGTGAACAAAATCCAACTGAACAAAAGCCAACAGTTGTTTGAAAGCTTTAGGGAGCCTGGTAACTAGTAGGACTTACTAAAACACAGGTTCCCAGGTTCCATGTCCAAGACAAATGTATCGTACCAGAAGTGAATGCAAGAATTGGAATGCTAGTGCACATGGCCGGGCACTGGTGGCTCATGCTTGTGATCCTAAGCTATTCAGGAGGCTGAGATCTGAGGATCATGGTTCCAAGCCAGCCTGGGCTCTTACCCAAGTCTGTGAGACTCTTGTCTCCAATTGACTACCAAAAAAAGCTAGAAGGGGAGCTGTGGCTCAAGTGGTAGAGTGCTACCCTTGTGCACAAAAGTTCAGGGACACGGTCAGGCCCTTATTTCAAGCCCAGGACCATGGGGGGGGAAAAAAAGGAATACTGGTGCACATGGTTCTGGAATGGCTCTGAGGAGCATTGGATTGCTTTTTTCACATATTTTAAAGATAATATTTAAAGCCAGGTGTGGTGTGGTGGTATTGGTGGTAGTGGTGTGTGTATAAAATCTAAGGCGAGATAGGAAGACTATGAATTTGAGGCCAACTTGTCCTTAAAAACATGGGGGGAAAAATCAGTTTTGGGGGAGGATTAGAAACCAATCATTCTGAGATTGCTAAAGTTAGAATCTACTCAAAAACGGATCTTTTTTGCTGGGTGCCTGTGGCCCACATCTGTAATCCTAGCACCTCAGGGAGCTTAGACCTGGAAGATTAGGTTTTGAAACCAGCTGTGGCAGAAGCATTCTGTAAGACTGCACCTCCAAAATAGCCAGCAAAAAGCCAGGCTGGAAGCCCAGCTCAAGTGGTAGAGCACCAGTTGAGCAAGCTCAAAGTACTGAGTTCAAACTCAAGAACCTGCAGAAATGAATGTGTTTACACTGGATTTATGGGAAAAGCTTTGGAGTGTCTGACCCCCTTCCTCCCCTTGGAAATGGAATGCATGCTTGCTCTAGTGTTTAGTTATTATCTAGGGAGAAGGTATTCGAGTTTACTTTTATTACATTCATTTGTTTGTTTTGGGGGCTGGTCCTGGAGCTTGAATTCAGGGCTTGGGAACTGCCCCTTTGCTCTTTTGCTCAGGATTGGCACCCTACCACTTGCTGCCACTTTGCTCTTTTGCTCAGGATTGGCACCCTACCACTTGCTGCCCCTTTGCTCTTTGCTGAGGATTGGCACCCTACCACCTGAGTTATAGATCTACTTCCAGCTTTTTTTGGTGGTTAATTGGAGATAAGAATCTCACAGAATTTCCTGCCCAGGCTGGAAGGGTTCGAACCTCAATCCTCAGATCTTAGCCTCCTGATGGGCTCAGATCTTAGGCATGAGCCAACTGCACCTGGCTTTACCTAATTCTTTACCTCTCTTTCTTTCTGTCTCTCTCTCTGTCTCTCTGTCTCTCTCTGTCTCTCTGTCTCTGTCTCTCTCTCTCTCTCTCATACACACACACACAGGAAGGGGTCAATGACTACTTTCTGCTTCTTTCCTTTTGACATCAGAAGCCACAGCAGACAGCTAGCCCGAACTTACTTACTTGCTGGACACTGAGGAACACTAATCTAGCATCCCTGCCCTTTGATGTGGGCGCAGTGACATCCTTGCTTAGTGTCCTCACTGCGCCTCTTCAGAATTCTCCTTTGTCTCTCTTTTGAAAGGTGTTTCAGAATTTGGAGTGGGCCTTACAGTTGAGATGGAACTCCAACCTAAGTTGCTTCTTTATATCCTCCAAAAACCCTTCTTAGATAAATAACTTCGTCTGCTTTCCAGTGAACAACACCGAGCGTGAGGAAGAGCTGGTGCTCTCCAGGCCTGGTGAGGGGAGAATTTATAGTGTTGCTTTGCAAAGATGGATTAAAGGTGACTAATAAAACTCTTTCCTCTGCCAGTTTAGACTTTTTAAGTGCTGAAGTGGTTGCTTATTTTATTTCAGTAATCACTGCTTTGGCTGAATGCTGGTGTCTGCTACAGGTAGAAAAATAAGCAGGTGAAGAGATGAATGGTCTAGGGAGGGGTGTGGCCATCTTCCTAGCTTGAGGAAAGCATGCTGGAGAAACAGCTTCTCATCTTCTTCTTTGTAATAGTTGCATAAAACAACAGTTTCTATATCATGTGTATGACCTGGGCCATCACCCCATGAATGAAGCTCCGGGAAATACATGAATGCAGTTTGTCTCTACTTGAGTTTTCTGATTTCCTCAGTGCCTTCAGCCTTTGCCATGAGTGACCTTTTGACAATTTTCTTGGGGTTGGAGTGGATGCTGTTTAAAAAAAAAAGGTAATCCTCGTGAATTGTGATGTTCCATTCTCACTATGATAGCTTTGCCAACAGTGATGCATCTGATGGATTTTGGTTTAAGAAGCATATTACAGTTCAGATATATTAAAGGAAAGAATCACATGGCTTGAATTATCTTCAGATTCAGGACTTTGGGTAGGGCTTAGATATGGGAATTGTCTGATACTTTTTTTAAAAAATTGAATGTCAGTATTGGAGCTTGAACTCAGAGCTGTGCTCTGTGCTGTCCCTGAGCTTTTTTGGTGAAGGCTGGTGCTCTGCCACTTGAGCCACAGCTCTACTTTTAGCTTTTTGCTGGTTAATGGGAGATGAGTCTCACTGACTTTCCTGCCGGGACTGACTTTGAACCCAGTTCTCAGATCTCAGCCTCCAGAGTAGGTAGGATCACAGGTGTGAGCCATCCTGCTATGTTCAACTTGTATACTCTTTAAAACATCAAATTAATAATTAGAATCTTTTCCTTGTTTTGGAAATTATCTCAGTGTCTCTTAAAGTTGGCCAACAGAGGGCTGGGAAGTTGGCTCAGTGGTAGAGTGCTTGCCTCGCATGCATGAGGCCCTGGGTTCAATTCCTTAGCACCACATAAGCAGAAATAAGCCGGAAGTGGCGCTGTGGCTCAAGTGGTGGAACGCTTGCCTTGAGCTGAAGAGCTGAGGGACAGTGCCCAGGCCCAGAGTTCAGGCCCCACAACTGACCAAAAAAAAAAAAAGGTGGCCAACAGAGAGGCCTGCGTACTTATGGAATGTGTAGTTATGGCATGTGTAGTTATAACGTGTAGTTACAGTGTGTAGTTACATTATGCAGTTATAGTCTGTGTAGTTACACTGTGTGTGTAGTTATAGCATGTGTGGCTGTAGCATGTATACTTACAGTGAGTGTGGTCATGGTGTGTGTGGTTATAGCATGTATAGTTATGGCATGTGCAGTTTTAGTGTGTGTAGTTATAGAGTGTGTAGTTATGGCCAGTAAAGTTATGGCCTGTAGTTATGGTGTGTGTAGTTATGGTCTGTGGAGTTATGGCCTATGTAGTTATAGTATGTGTAGTTACAGAGTTAGGTGTGTGGAGTTATGACACGTGGAGCTTTGTGGGTTTCTTGTTCACATGACTGCAAATTCACTGCTTGAAGATGTACAGATGTGAAGACTTGGGCGTGTTCACAGCGAGGTCATTTCCTTCTGTCCTCCATATGTGACCCACAGTCACCTGGCTGGTACATCAAGTGTGGAGATATTTTTTTTTTTTTTTGGTCGGTCGTGGGGCTTGAACTCTGGGCCTGGGCGCTGTCCCTCAGCTCTTCAGCCCAAGGCGAGTGCTCTACCACTTGAGCTACAGCGCCACTTCCAAGTGTGGAGATATTTAAAATCCCACAAAGATGTGTCATCCAGATGTCTTGAGTGTTTCCTTGGGCTTTACTATCTGGGTTGGCATTGCTTCTCAGGTGACAGGTGAGGGAGCTCTGGCACAGGGGTCTTTGCTGCCACTGTGGGCTGCTGATGGCACTGTGTTGTTTCACAGGCGTTCCTGCTGACCAGAGTGGAAGGGATGAGAAGACAGTATGGAGACCCAGTCCCACAGCTCCGTGACTCCTGAGAAGAAGAAAGCGGAGAATTCTATCGTGAAATGCTCCACCCGGACAGATGTCAGCGAGAAAGCCGTGGCCTCCAGTACCACTTCCAATGGTGAGTGGCCATGGGGCTACTAAATTGCCTTGCCCGTGACCATGGCCACTTATTTTTCTGTTCTCTTGACAATTTGCACCTGGACCAGTTTTTGGTTCTGTGAGATGAGAAAAGAAAGCAAGTGGGGGGCAGAGGGTCTTGGCCGGGAGGGGCGAGCCTTCCTCATTTCTTTTTTGGCATGCAACCCACTTGCTTCCTTCCAAATTTTCTAATTTGGTAGCTTACTTGTGATAGAAAGTTCCTCTTTGGGCATTTTGGGAATCATCTTGATTAAGCTGGCAGAAGTTGAGGATGCATCTACATTTTATTTGGAAAGTCTACTGGTTAGAATACAAGATAAAAAAGTTGTATTGTGATCATTTGTGGCAGGGTCTTCCTCTTGCCCCAAATTATATTTAAGTTACCTACTTTAAAAGAATTTTAAAATTTCATAGCTAATAACTGTGAGAGGTTTTGTTATTGGCATATGCAAATTAATTGTTTTCGGAGACAATTTTGAATTGTGGTTCAATATACTATATATCTTCAGTGTTAAAGAGAAGTGTTGAGAGGTGTTTCATTGCAAGCAAGGAGCATGGAAAAATAAATTCCAGACCCCTTTGTGGTAAAAACAGACTGAAGAGGTTTAGTGGTGACCTTTGCTTCCTTCCAGACTTTCGCACAAGGTAGGCCTGATAGTAATGATGCCTTTGCTTTTTGTATATTTCAGATTTCATTCTTGGCTTTCCCGAATTTCACTCTTCTTTTCCATGTGCCTTTAGGAAAAATTAGCTGGCTAGCATTTCAAGTTCTTGGGTGTTGGTTGAGTATAGGGATTCCCTTACTGATTTGTCAGAATCAGCCTGCACCTCTCTCTAAAGTTGTTTTTTTTCCTCTTTTGCTTTCTCATTTCTGGTGCTCTACTACTTGAGCCATATCTCTAGTCCTGCATTTTGCTGGTTTATTGGACATGGAGTCTCTCAGAATTGCCTGCACTGGCTGGATTTGAACTTGGATCCTCTAGATCTGAGCCTCCTGAGTAGCTAGGATTATAGTTGTGAGCCACCAGTGCCCAGCACAATGAGCTTCTTTACAGGGTATAGTTTTCATCTAATTGCAAAGATGACCATCTAATGTCTCTTTACAGCCTCAGGGGTGTGGGTTGAGGGAACTCTAGAGACCCTCTGTTCTATAGGTTCCTTACCTGGTAGCACACATCCCCTGATCCTGCCCTGCAGGCCAGGGGGTGCTCTTTTGTGTGTGTGTGTGTGTGTGTGTGTGTGTGTGTGTGTGTGTGTGTCTGTGTGTGTGTGTGTGTGTGTGTGTGTGTGTGTGTGTGTGTGTGTGTGTGTGTGTGTGTGGTCGGTGGTGGGGTTTGAACTCTGGGCTTGGGTATTGTCCCTGTGCTCTTCACCTCAAGGCTAGCTCAACTGCTTGAGCCACAGTGCCATTTCCGTTCCGGTTTTTCTAGTGGTCTATTGGAGATAAGAGTCAAACGGGTTTTCTGCCTGGGCTGGCTTTGAACCCTGATCCTCAGGTCTCAGCCTCCTGAGTAGCTAGGATTACAGGAGTGAGCCACTGGTGCCCGGCGCTCCTTAGGTTTAGTCTTTCAGAGGTTGGTGCACTGTGTGTGGTACCATTTGTCTACCTGTCCATCCTGTAAACATTCTAGAAATTCTCAGATACCCACATGGTGGCTATCCATTGCAAGGAAAGCAGACGCACTTGAATGCTTTAATAGAAGTTAGCAGATCCCACTTCTGGGGGAGAGGTTCTTATGCTTTCTTTCCAAAGCTCTGACATTTGATTTGTAACTGGACAGTGAAAAAGCTAGTTTAATACCAAGAACCCAAGGAATGTGATTAAAAATAATGTTTTCTCTCTCATTGACCATTTCTCCATGATTAAAATCAACACAAGAAAGTTTTGTTGCTGGCAAAGTGATTGATGAAGTTGACATAATTAACTTTTCCAGCCCTATGTGGGGTAATTTATTCTTGGTTGTAAGCCTTCCAGCCACGCATGTACATTCCACTGCCTGTCCTTACAGGCCTGTCCTTTGGCTTTCCTCCGCTCAGTTTCTGCTCCTAGATAACACTTAGAGTTTTGTTTAAACATATGCATAGCACTGCCAAAATGTATGCTTCAAAACCCTTCAACAGTATTGTATAACTTGTGATCACTCTGAAAGACTGAAATTTAGTATAATATTGGTGACAAATTGCTTTCTAGATCTTGAATGGAAGGCCAGTCACTGTTGGTGACATTTTAGAACTTAGTGTGTGGGCTTTACATGGAAACAGCATAGTATGCATACTTCCTTGTGTGTGCTTTAGTTTTAAGCTTTAGTGTTTTTTAGGAAACAGAAATGACAAAGGAGATGACATTTAGTTTTCTGAATTAATTTTTCAGTGCAATTGTGATTTAAGCGGTCCCTTTTGACATCCAGTGTGGTGGCTTTCATATATAAAATGTACGTTCAGCCATTGGTTTATTTAGGGATATTCAAGTCTGTTAATATGCTAAGACTCTTAAGTAAAATACCTTAATGGTCTGGGTGGTTGATTTGGATTCTTCACTAGCTAAGCTACATGTTCTGTTTTCTAAATGATACAGGTTGTTGTCAATTTATGTCTTCCAGAGTTTTATGCATTCTCATTCCCATTCATACAAAATAATATCTTTCCACCACTTGCAAATATCGAATCTTTAGTTTGAAATGTGTTACCCCTATTTTGGGCCCATAGTTTTTTTTTGTTTTTTGTTTTTTTTTGGATCCGGTCATGGGCCTGAACTCTGAGCCTGGGCGCTGCCCCTCAGCTCTTCAGCTCAAGGCTAGCGCTCTACCACTTGAGCCACAGCACCACTTCTGGCTTTTTTTTTTTTTTTTTTTTGCTTATGGGTGCTGAGGGATCGAACCCAGGGCCTCAAGCATGCAAGGCAAGCGCCTTACCACTGAGCCACCTTCACAGCCCCCCATAATTTTTTTAAAGAAGTAATTTGATAGTTCTTATTAACCTGCTCCTCAGCTTTAAGAAAGGAACTCATTATAAATGATACAGACAGTAGTCTCCTAAGGATCTTTGTTGGATCTGCTGGTTATTGACAACTTGCCGTGGTGATAGCAGCGATTGCTGTCCTATGGTGACACATGTGAAACCGGAATTGTGCCCCACTCATCTCTCAAGTCTGCTTGGAAGAGTTCAGTTATCTGCTTAAATGTGCTTAGAGAGAGAGAAGGGATGGGATCCATTTTATGGTCTAGGACCACATCAAGAGCTTGCTTGTTTGTTTGTTTTGTTTTTCTTTGTTTACTTTCTAGATTTCAAATTGTCCATGATTAGTCTATTTGTGTGGATCTCCTGACTGGAGTGGGAGGTGCAGGTGGACCCTAAGTCTAGATGCTGAATGCTATTTGGAACTGACCTGGATAGTGAGTTTTACATTAGATGGTGAACACCCTTTTTCCTTGTCCCCCAAGTCCCCTCCTGTCACATGGCAGATAAGTGGGAGGGACTTTCAGATGTGATAGATACATAACCAAGCTTGGGTTGAGTTTTGGCAATACCCAGGACCAGCTGTGGAAGCATGAACTCTGTCCCAGAGTTTCCTTATCAGTTGAACAGGGTGATAGTTCTGCCTACTTTTGGGACATGTGGAGGGAAGAGCATTAAGAGTGGCGATATTTATGCGGGCACATCCTGTCTTGTACAAACCCCCACACCCACCAACTTTCTTTGACTCTCTCCTTTTCTTGGTCTCTTTCTTCCTTTTTCCTTCTTCTTCTTTATTTTTCCCTCTTAGTTGTGGAAAGTTGAGTTCCATCCCAATTATGAAATCTTTGGAGACCATTCCACATGGCTCAGTGCAAGCAGTCTTTCTCTGTGGAGGTGTATGGCCACATACTGGTATATGTAACAGTAAGAACTCTTCCAAGGCCACCCAGTGTCACAAACATGTTGCTGAGTGAAAAATAGGATTGATCCCAAAACAACGGATTGTGTTTTCTTGACAGTACACCCAAGTTATGAAATTTGGGGGAAAACGTTTGGCAAAAAGTTAAAATGAGTTGGCTGACTCAGATGTCTTAAAAAAATAGTTGAAGATGTTTCTCAAATCTCCATGTGACTAAGTTTGCTCATCTTAAGGAACAATTGATCAAAAACAAAAACAATACTACCTACATAGTTGTTTCTCTACCCTCCTTGTAGGTAAGTTCATTCTTCAATCAGATAATGGGGAAAATAATTAGAAGGAAATTTATTTAGATTTCCTTCAGATGGAATACGAACACTGTGCTGATTATGTATCTTACAATGGAAATAGCATATTTACATACAGCTTTACATCTCTTTCCTTGATCTCCCCTTTCCCTCCCTGGGGTCAGCAATTTCCTTTCAGGTTATAATGGCCATTTCTAGGGGGTGGTTTGCTCAATAGTAGAGTCAGGATTGATTTTCTACGTTTAAGAGCTTTCTTTCATGTTTTTAAACCAACTAAAGATGATTAATCTGATACTCACAAGAATTCTGACTTGAGCTCCAAACACTCTTACCGGGAATCCTGGCTTCCAGTGTCTTCTTTATTTTTGTTAAGCAGATCCTCTTTCCTGTGGTCACCCAGGCTTGAAACCTCACCGTCACCTTTGACCCCTCCCTTTCTCCTGCTTCCTGTGTCCTGCCACTTTTGAGGTCTTGGTAGATTTTCCTCTATAATTATTCATCCATGAGTCCCTTCAGGGCACCCGGCACTATTTAAATCTTCCCAGCTGGTTGCCTGGGCAATTAAGGAGAACTTCCAGTCCCTCACCTTGCCATTCATTGCCTCTCTTCTTCCGCATTGGACACACACCTGCCAAATTAGTGTCATTATGGGTCTAATAGTTAGGCCACTCCCCTGCTCTAGAATCTTCAGTGACTTCTGCCTACCTACAGACTAATCATCTTATATCTGACTGTCCAGTCTGATAGGCTACCTTTCTCCTGTACCACCTCCTAAAAGTACACCTTGATTACAATGAGGCTCCTGGCTGTGTGTGTGTGTGTGTGTGTGTGTGTGTGTGTGTGTGTGTGTTCATCTGTAGGGGTGTTGTGCTGACTAACTTACCATTCAGCCTTTTCAGAAGTGGGTCTTCTTTCTCTCTCCATATCAGTTCTTGTCCTCGAGGGAATTCCCTAATAAAACTTGATTTTGACAGTCTCACTCCTGTTATTTCAATTAATCAGTTTGGCATTTTGGGGAAGTTTTAGGTGGAACAGGAAATGCAGTGTTCATTCCTTGCCCTGTTCTCTCTTTTACCAACTAGCACCGTGCATGGTAGGGTAGACCTATTAAAGTTTGAGCTAACATCGATTCACTGTTGTTAGCAAAGTTCCATCCTTTGGGGTGCACTACGATTCTGTGGCCTGGACAGTGAGGTCCAGTGTGAAGTCCCAGTGTGGGGTTGCATGTCCTTCCCCGCAGAGTCCCGTAGAATGCTGTCACTGCCCTGAGAATTCTCTGGCTTCTTCTCTATGCCTCTCATTCAGGTAACATGAGGACTTTATTATTTGTTTGTTTATGTGGGTGCTGGGACTTGAACTCAGGACTTTAGTTTTCCCTTAAAAAAAAAATAAGAAGCCGTCCCTTACCATTTTTTTGCTCAAGGCTGGCATTCCTATCATTTGTACTACAGTTCCACTTCCAGCTTCTTGGTGTTTCATTGGAGATTAGAGTTGCATCGATTTTTTTTGGCGCAGGCTAGCTTTGACCTGGGATCCTCAAATCTCAGCCTCTTGAGGATTACAGGTGTGATCATCAGGGCCTGGTAACACATGAGGAGTTTATATTTCTCTTAAACTGTTTAAGACGATCTGCCTTCTCCTCCTGTCCTCATTTGCCTCAGTGCAGTGTTTTGTGTTGAGTCTGCAAAGTTTACCACAGGCTGGCTGGGTCTTTGGGACTGGGGCAAGGGGACACAATATAATGCTTCATGCTGGTGCATGGCTGGAACCCTAGCCCTGTTAGTGAATTGCTGTGTGATCGTAAGTAAATACATAATCTCTCTGATTCAAGTACAGTGAGTACAGTGGATTCATTGATCTCTTTCCTGCCACTTACTTCAGCCAGTGTCATTTGTTAGTTATCTGTGAATGGGTATGCTTTAGTTAGGTTGAGAGGACTATGGAATATTTGCTAACAGAAGATCAGATCTGTGGCCCTCACAGGTGTGTGTGGGTTAAGAGGCAGCAAAAATCAGTTTTGAAGTTACAGATTCCTATTGTGTTAAAGAGTTTGATCAGCCTTTACAGGTTCATAGACACTCCCTTTAGGCATCAGTTGACATTGCATTTTGAACTCCAGTGCTTCAATGCTTCCTTAAGAATAGCCCCTCATCACCCCTGTCTTGTAACAGTTACTGGATTTCATTTCTAGAAGAGCAATTCCTAGAGGCTCAGGTAAGTCAGTGCTATTTTGTTGTAAGACTAAACTTGGGAGTAAAAGACGCTGTACCGTGCTGGGCGCCCATAGCTCACGTCTGTAATCCTAGCTACTCAAGAGACTGAGAGCTGAGGATCATGATTCACAGCCAGCCCAGGCACGAAAGTCTGTGAGAGACACCTATCTCCAGTTAACCACCAGAGGACCAGAAGTGGCGCTGTGGCTCAGGCGGTAGGGCGCTAGCCTTGAGCAGAGTTCAGTGACAGTGCCCTGGTCCTGAGTTCAAGCCCTACAACTGACCAAAAAAAAAAAAAAAAGAAAAGAAAAGAAAAGAAAAAGCTATACCATGATGTGTGTTTTTCTTGTGGGAAGTTTCTAGATCACAGCAATATTTGTGATTAAGTACTGTTTCATGATGAATTTCTAGAAACAAGTAGTCAGAAGCAGAAACCCCCAGCTAGTCAGGCACCATGCACTGTGGCTCATGGCCTATCTATAATTCCAGCTACTCAAAAGAGACTGACATCTGAGGATTGAGACTCAAAGCCAGCCCAAACTTGTGAGACTCTGGCGCAGGTAAACAACAAAAAGCCAGAAGTGGGGCTGTGCTCAAGTGGTAGAGTACCAGCCTTGAGTGAAAAAGTTAAGGGAGAGTTCCCCTGGCCCTGAGTTCAAGCCTTAGTACTGGCCAAAGAAAATAGAACCAACCAGTTAGTTATGGAAGCTCAGGGGTAAAACAGTGATCGTGGGAGAAAAATCTGTCTCATGTCTTCTCCACCCCTGACCCCTGACCCCTGGCCTCCAGGCAGGGGAACGGTATAATTTCCTAGCAGCCTGCAGGAGACCTGGTCCATAGTAAAAGGAAGAGCCCTCCTATTACTTTATATGAACAGAAATGTTTTCAAATGTTTGGTTCATTCTTACATTAAAAATTTATATACAGTGAAATTCACTGTCTGTGCTGGATGGTTCTGTGAGTTCTAACAAATCCACATCCAGTAGCCCACTCCAAGGGATGATTCAAAGCACTTCCAGCCCCAACCCCCAACACCAAATTGCCACAAATGTACTGTGGTCGAATTGCTAGCATTGTCGGTTCAGTACCTGCTTAAATTTATATTTATCTTGGATGGGTTTTAAAGCACAAAATTCCTTCCATTTAACCATCTCATTGACTTTGTAGCAGAGCTAAAATGTTCTTGAAAGCTGCTCGGAAATACAGGTCTCTGCCCACTTATGTCTACTTTGAAAGTCCAGACAATGGACATTTAAGACCAATTTGACACTCTATTTTAGGATTAAAACTAGACAGACGGTGGCCATACTAATGAGGGCTTTTGTTGTTGTTGTTTTTGTTACTCTGAATTGCTTGCTCAAGAAAATTTGAATCTGCACATTTAATACAGCTATAACCCAGACAAGTTTTCTCTCCTCTCCCCCTTCCTTTCCCTTCCCCGCTTCCCCCTTCTTCCCCTCTCCTCCCCTATCTCCTCCTTCTCTTTTTCTTCCTCCTTCTTCCCTTTCTTCCTCTCATCCTTTTTCCTTCTTGCTCTCTGTCCTTGCTTCCCCTCCCCCCACTCCCTTTTTGAAAGTCTTTTTCTCCTTTTTATATCTAGAACTTCAGCTCAGGTAGAAATCTTTTTTTTTTTTTTTAATATAAAAGTTAATAACAACTAGGCTGCTACTTTTTTTCCTGTCTTGTACAAACCCCCACCCCCACCAACTTTCTTTGACTCTTTCCTCTTCTTGGTCTCTTTCTTCCTTTTTCCTTCTTCTTCTTCGTCTTTATTTTTCCCCTCTTAGTTGTGGAAAGTTGAGTTCCATCCCAATTATGAAATCTTCGGAGACCATTCCACATGGCTCAGTAAATGGTAGCTTCACCCCAGTTCTTTCATCTTCCTCTCTGCTCTCTGGCTTGACAGCTGAGAAGGTCTCACTGTGCCACACAATGGTCTGATTGCTTTCTCTGGGGGGGACTTTTCCCGGCCTCATCATTCGCCAGGCAGGTGGACCACAAAGTCTCTTGATTCTTTTGTTGCCTCTCAAAGTCCGAGGTCTTTGACTGAATAAATCCGCCGTCATGGGATAATTTGCTGAAAGGGAGACTGAAAGACGGGAGAGAAAAGCCTCTCCACTTGGGTGCTGCATTAATGAAATAACGGCGCCTTGGAGTTTGCAATTGAAAAATCACCAGGAATGCAATGGGTGGAGACGGGGCTTCTTTTATTGCGTAGCATAATCTTGGAGTTGCTAGCACTGAACGATTGCATGCCTGTCCTTTGCAGGCCTTGCAGGCCTGAGTGTGGTGGCATTTTGTACCCATGTTTAAGGGGACAGTCAGTCCTGCCCGGCTGTGTCTAGTTAGTCATTAGATTATTACGAGTGGATGGAAAGAATTCCATATGACAGAACTAAGGTTGAGTTAACACGGGACGAAAAGTAATTTACAGATAGGCTGTCCCCAGCCATCTTTGTAGCCCCTGATAAGGTTTCATTTCAGAATGGATAGGCGACATTTCCACTTACGAGCCCATTCGGCGACATCTGTGATAACAGCTTCTGGACCCTAATTGAAATTGGTTTCAAAATGGATTTTCACTTTTCTCTGTCGGTGGAAAATATTGAATGGACTCGGAGCTGCCACAGAGACCCCGGACCTTGGAAAATGGAGCAGGAAGGCAAGCTCATCTTTCATAACAGTGTCCATGCTATGACAGTTTTGTTATCTGTCTTATTAATGAAATCATTGATCACCTGATGAGGGATATAATAAACTACATTCCTCCAGCATGGGTGGAAGAAGCTCAATTAGACTGGGATTACAAGTTAGGAGGACAGACAAACAGCAAAGGTTTCCAAGTGGTAAAGATCAATTAAAGCTCCATTCCCAGTTTCTGATTGGGTCGTAGTGAGTGAGTACAGTCCAAGGGTGTTGAAATTTATATGTGTCAACATTATACTCAGGAACTTCCTGTATGGCCAGGGTAGTAGAGTCACAGTTTCATTAAGAATAATTTAAAAAAAAGCAAAAACTAAACATTACTGAAAAATATTACCTATTTCTTGTAGTAAGGCCCAGAAGTGGCATCTGAAGTTGTACTTCATAAGAGTTCGATAACAAGGAAATGTATGTATGTATATATACACACACATACATACACACACACATATATCCCAGTACATATATATAGATACATATATACCCCTATATAGACACACACGTGTGTATGTGTGTATACACATGGCCCCAGATCTTTTCCCTTCCCGCCTCTCTCCTCCCCCATGAAGAGGGGGATGGGCTTGTCCGGGTTAGGTGTATTAAGTAAAAAGATCAAGCTCAAGGGTTCATAACCTTAGATTCTTTGAAAGAAAAGTAGCTTATGGTCCCTTCCTCTCTCTAATCGCTTTGGGAATCCTGGCGGGGGTGTGTGTGAGTAGGTTTGGATTTAATGAGGTGGCTCTATTGTTGGGTGTGGGGCTATCTTGGAATGTGCCCTCTCTGTCTTGGAGGAAGGCAAGGGGTACTGGTGAATTGTTGCTCCTAGATGCTTTGCTATTCTGTGCACCAGCCAGGAGCGGTTGAAGCCCTATCCCAGCTTGAAAGAGGATCTGGGATCAAAGGCGCTAATGATGTCACTGATCTGCAGTGATTGATTAGGAACAGAAGTTCTGGAGAAACGGCTTGGCTTTGTAATTTCAAATTCATTAGTGACTTCTGTGAGCGTTGCTAGCTCTTAATCAGCAAAATTACTGAAATGGATGATGGGGGAAATATCATGTTTTCCTTCTTGATGTATCTATCACTAATTTTCTTTTTTTTTTGTCTTTCCTGTGCTGAGATCCAAGGCCTCAAAAATGTTAGACAGATACTCTTACAACTGAGCCACACCTTCAGCCCTGTCACTGTTTTTAAGCTTAGCGTTACATTTTCTAAGCCTTCTTCCCCTTTCAGATCTACTGCTAGGTGGATTAGGTTAAGTATTTTGGTATTCTCTTGGTAAACTGCGTTGGATATTTGGGAGGAGTGAAGACACTTACATGGTTTCCCTAGCAGTTAGGTAATCATTACATACCTTTTCAAGGTTTTATTAATGGAAATTTTAAGTGCTCCATGTGCAGATTTAAAAGTCCTTTGAGTTAGTTCTTTTTATGGAACCATCTAATATTTTCCTCTTTCCCACCAACCAGATGACTCATTTCTGGGTGCTCACTTATCTTTGAAAATGAAAACAGATGCGTTTCATGCCAAGAGGTGTCAGATCTTACAAGGGGCGGGAGAAAAGATGCAGCTTGAAGGGAAGGAAGGAAAGAGTGACAGTGAGAGGTCTCTCTGCAAAACTGTTCACAACTACTGTAGCCATTGGCTCTGAGCCACCTGGAGTAGAGATGGATTGCAAAAGCATAGGAAAAAAAAATTCTGTTTTGGATGGCACTGCACCCCAAGAAAGAAAAGTCGAATGGAGAAATGGAAAAATGAATGTCAATTTTTATTAAGGTTACAGTTACCTTCTGTGGTGGTTAAAGACTCTAGGTTCATGCTTGTTCATAGCTAATTCCTTTCACTAAAAACTTTATTTTGAAGCTTGCTGAGTAGGACTGAAAAATCTCTCTCTCTCTGTCTCTCTCCATATATGTACATACATACATATATATATATATATATATATATATATATATATATATATATAGTCTGGAGTAAGTCTATCAAGAGAAGAGATTATGCAAATGAGCTTTTGGGAGAGGACGGCAGAGCAGTGAACATTGGAGGACTTTACTTCCTTTGGAATATCTGGGTTCTATTAATAAGGAGGAGAATAAAAATAATCTAAGGTGCTTTCCTATCACCAAAAGCAAACTTGTAGAAAGAATACAATGATATAGTTAAAAGAATGGATCTTTCAACAATGCAAATATTTCTTGGTAAAATATGAATCTAATTATCCATTGGAGATGTTTTCCAAGCATTTAGAAACTAGAAAATCCTCAGCAGCCCATTTCATATTCAGTTGAAATCAAACCTGTCTTTAAAAAATTAATGTTCCTAGGCTTGTTTTCAAATCCTGGTAAATTCAGAGCAGCAGCAAAGTTTCTTTCCTATAAATGTTGACAGCAGTTCCTGTGTGTAGGCTAACAGTGTTTTATAAATAGAGTTTACTTAGCAAAAACCATATGTATACCCAGTGAAATAATCTCACATATATTTATGTTTTGATTTATAGAAAACATGTGCCCCTCGACAAAGCCTTGGGCTCTTTCCCACAATTAAAAGGAATCATGTTTGAAAAAAAAACCCAGCCGCCATCTTAATGGGAAACTTTTCCACATAAATTCAAAGCACTTTCTTTGATCCATTTTACACAAAATCAGAATATTTTCATCTATTAGTATGCTAAAAAATGCCAGGTGAATTGGAGAAAAATGTTTACAAATCTCTGCATGCATGCATGCATGTATGCATGTATGTATGTACATGCATACTTAAAAATATGTGGTCTGTGTGTATGTTTATAGCTGTATATATGTATCCATCTATCTGTGTATATATCTTGTCTATTATTTATTTATGTTTCTGTCTATCATCTCTATCTCTTTCATTTATTTATTTCCATCTATCTATTGTCATTATCATCATCATCATCTAGCTTTTCCTTTTCTGAGGAAAAATATTATATAATTGTATTTTGAAATATATGTATATGTTAGTTTGTATCCAGGGTTGGGAATGAGTTGAGGGAAACAAAACCTTTTCTTACCTTAATAAAGTAATGGACATATTAGCTGGGATCAGGCTGCAAAATACTCTTTGGTTGATGTTCTAGTCTAAACCGATGGTATCCAAGCTGTTGATGGTGGGATGAGGGAGGGACAGAGTCAGTGCTTATTAAATATAGAATATTCATAATAGTTGAGCAAATTGGTGGTACAAATACGAATTTTCCATGTATGCAAATGCTGGTATAGTTTTGTACTTAAAAACTTGAGTGTGACTTGTTTTTGAAAAGGGAGAAATTATATATGCTTATGAAAACAGAATAACCTTTTATTGAAATACCACCTCTTGAAGGTAAGTTCAGTTTTCTGAGTCCTAGAAAACCCAGCTTCTTGTTTCTGTGTAGTCCTGGGGCTTGAACTTAGGGCCTGTGTGCATGCAGTCCCTGCGTTTTTTTGCTCAAGGCTAGCACTCTGTCACTTAAGTTACAGCTCCATTTCCAGTTTTAATTTAAAAAAATTTTTTGGTGGTTAATTGGTAATAGATTCTAGCCAATGTTCTTGCATGGGCTGGCCTTGAATCTTAATCCTCAGATCTCAGCCTTATGAGTAGCCAGGATGACAAGCATGAGCCTTTGGTGCCTGGTTTCTGTGTGGTCTTAAACAAGTACCTTGTCCTTGATGACAGCTACCCTAGGACCAGTATGGAGTCCAAGAGGAACAAACCTTTTTTAATGTGAGGTTTCTCTGACCATCAGGACACCTTACTGATAGAGAGGCACCTAGCATTGGGATTATTTTATGGACTCCTTATCTCCAGATCTTAAAGATTTTTATGACATCATTTGTGGAAAAACTAGTGCATAGGTAAGGTTTGGAGCTCTTTCTTTGGGCAGATATTGGTGAAGTGATTAGAATGACTCCTTGAGATACCTTCCCCCTGCCAGTTAGAGACCACAGAACTGAATTTTTTTCTGCAGTGCCGTGTGATAACCACAGTTGTAACTAACACAGCTAACTCATATCAAGACTCACATCAAGAATGTGGAATGAAACCTGCTGAAATAGTTTGAAGAACAGGGTTGGGAGGGTATAAGGGAGAATGATAGAGAGATGGGGTGAGTCATAAGCACTGCCAGGTATACTAGAGGATTCTCTATAGATACCTATTTCTGGTGCAAATTCAGGGAAGTTGTCACCCATTTCCTTAAACCCAGTTGATGCTGTGAAATGGGAGCTGTGTGTTTTCTTTTCTTTTTCTGTTGGTACCAGGTCTTCAACTCAGGGCCTTGCATTCTTGCTTGGCTTTTTCTCTGATCTAACCTTCTACCACTTGAGCTACATCTCCACTTCAGCATTTTATTTGTTAATTGCACATAAGAGTCTTGTGGATTTTACTGCCCTGGCTGGCTTGGAACTGTATTTCTCATGTCTCAGCTTCTTGAATAGGTGGGATTACAGGTATGTCACCAGTACCCAATTCCAGGTGTTTTCTTGATGGAACCCTGGCAATATCCGCTTAGTTTGGCTTCCTGAACTCAGCTCTTCATGTTGGTGTGTATGGCTTCTAAAAGAAGTGTTGTCACTTCTGCAGAAAACCTCTCGAATCTCCTAGAATGCTTTTCTTTGGCATCTGTTTCTGGGTAGTCCTCCATCTTGGCTTCACTTACAGCTTTTGCACATGTCTTTGATGTTAATTTAGTTGCTTTAAACTTTTTGGAGTGGAAAAAAACCCCAAAACCCAAGAGTACAATAAACTTTTGGTTACCAGTTCCCTAAACACTGAACCTCTCAAGTAACCCATATTTGTAATTTATTCCTGGAGCGTGGAGTTTATAGGCTGAAGCTAGGGATCCATGCTGACGGAGAGCCAGGCACTAGGATTCAATACAGCACAGAGAAGTTAAGGGTCCCAGGCACTATTGTTTTTGGGGACACCTGGAGAAGGGCAAGTAAATCACCAGAAGGCGAGGAAGGTGAGTCATTCCAGAGCACTTATGCAAATGAGCCATTTCAGAATGCATGGGTGGTGAGAACAGAGTCTTCTGTTATCTGGAAAATGCAGACTATCTCATATAGAATATCTCGCTTCAGGGTCGTTACACCGGCTTACTATTGGCTGATGCCTGTGCTAAGACTTTTTCTTCGCTGATTTCCTTGGCTTAAACTTGAGCTTTGCATATTGTTATTATTGTTATTTTGGAAAGGAATGTGTGCTTATTGGGAAATTGAAAATGCCTAACAAAAGATGGCTGGGGCTTGGGATCTTGACATTCGGATAGATCTTTTGTTTACAGTTTGGTTTATTTTTGGTCTCTTTTTTTTCTTTTTTTTTGGGGGGGGGCGGGGGCTGGTCATGGGGCTTGAACTCAGGGCCTGGGTGCTGTCCTTGAGTTTCTATCGCTCAAGGCTAGTGTTGTACCACTTCAGCCACAGATCCACTTCCAGCTTTTTTGGTAACTTATTGTAGATAAATTGAGGATTGAGGTCCTTACATCTCAGCCTTCTGAGTACCTAGGATTTCAGGCATGAGCCACCAGCACCCAGCTTAGTGCAATCTTTTTTTTTTTTTTTTTTTTTTTTTAATTTTTTTTTGGGTCCAGTCGTGGGGTCTGAACTCTGGGCCTGGGCGCTGTCCCTCAGCTCTTCAGCTCAAGGCTAGCGCTCTACTACTTGAGCCACAGTGCCACTTCCGGCTTTTTTTCTTTTTGCTTATGTGGTGCTGAGGAATCAAACCCAGGGCCTCGTGCATGCAAGGCAAGTGCTCTACCACTGAGCCACCTTCCCAGCCCCTGCAATAGTTTTTTTTTTTTTTGGTCCGGTCGTGGGGCTTGAACTCTGGGCCTGGGCGCTGTCCCTTAGCTCTTCAGTTCAAGGCTAGTACTCTACCACTTGAGCTACAGCGCCACTTCTGGCTTTTTTTTCTGCTTATGTGGTGCTGAGGAATCGAACCCAGGACCTCATGCATGCAAGGCAAGCGCTCTACCACTGAACCAACTTCCCAGCCCTGTGCAATAGTTTTAAAGGAGACCTTTTTCTGTAGACTTGGAATTGAAGTGTACTACTCAGAAAAGCAAGCACCTTGATTAGTTTTCCCCAAGCAAGCCTACTGTGTAGGCAGTGGCCAAATGTAGAGAGAAATCCTGTGGTCTGTTCATCCATTTTCTGCCTCATAGGGGTTGGACTGTGGCCAGTGTTTGACTGTTAGGAGCATTGGCTGTCAGGAGGTCCCTGTCCTTTGGTGGACCTAAATACAGCCTTATGTTGAGCCTGTATCAAGGAGTGAAATGACCACCTCTCCCACTGAACTTGCTTCAGTTTTACAGATGTTACTTCACAGTGTTCCTCTGTGGATTTGCTTCTCATTTCTTGCCTGCATGATGTATTTTCTGTCTTTGTCCTTCTGTTGGCTGTGCAGTGACATCTAGCTGTCGTTTTAATTTGTCCCAGAGCCAGACACTAGTGGCTTATGCATGTAATTCAAGCTATTTGGGAGGCTAAGGTTGGGAGGATTGTGTTTTTTTTTTTTTTTTGTTGGTCGTGGGGCTTGAACTCTGGGCCTGGGCACTGTCCCTCAGCTCTTCAGCTCAAGGCGAGCACTCTACCACTTGAGCTACAGCATCACTTCCGGTTTTCTGGTGGTTTATTCGAGATAGGAGTCTCATGGTCTTTCCTGCCCGGGCTGGCTTTGAACCGCGATCCTCAGATCTCAGCCTCCTGAGTAGCTAGGATTACAGACGTGAGCCACCAGTGCCCGGCATGGGAGGATTGTGTTTTGAGGTCAACTTTGTTTAAAAAAGTTCATAAGACCCTTTCTCAGTCAGTTGCTGGTGCAGTGGTGCACACCTGTCATCCTTGCTATAATGAAAAGCCTTACATAGGTTGATTATGCCCAGGCAGGAAGCAAACCCCTATTTCAAAAATGACTATCAAAAAAATTGGGCTTGAGGAGTGGCTCAGTGGTTAAGAATGCTTTCCTAGCAAGCATGAGGCTCTGAGTTCAAATGCCAGTACCACCAAAGCAAAGGAAATTGTCTTTTTAGATAGTTATATCCATCTGGCTATCCCCTTTGGAAGTGTCCATTGAAGTCTGAAAAAAATAATACGCAGTTCATTGGATGTAGATGATTATTTATTAGATGCTGTTTTAATATATATTTTTATTTCATCTGAACTGTTTTATTTATATATACATATATATCCTTTTTCTAGTATCATACACTTTAGAGGTTGCATATAGAATCCATTTTATCTGAGAATTTGTTTGTTTATTTTACTGTGTTATAATGGGGCTTGAACTCAGGGCCTGGGTCTTGTCTCTCAAGGCTAGCATTCTACTACTTGAGCCTACAGTTCCACTTCTGGCTTTTTTGGGGGTAATTATTGGAGATAAGAGTCTTGTGGACTTGATGTCTAGGCTGGTTTCAAACTGTAGTTCTCAGATCTCAATCTCCTGAGTAGCTAGGATTATAGGTGTGAGCCACCAGCACCTGGCCAAATTATCTTTTATTATTTTTCTTTTCTATAGAGCTATTATATTCCAACTTAGTTATTTTCCTTTAACATGAATTATTAGTTCATCTTTTTTTTTAATTTAATTTAATTTTATTTGTGAACATACTGTACAGAGGGGTTACAATTACATGGGCAGGATAATGCGTACATTTCTTACCAAGCTTAGTTCATCTTTTTAGAATCAGTCTGCTTATAAACTCATAAGTAAAAGTATAAGAAAATGAATGGATACAATTGACTTCATAACCAATTTAGTGGAAAAAGAACTAAGGTGAGTTCAACTACATCTGTTCCATATTATTTCTTTGTGTGTGTGTGTGTGTGTGTGTGTGTGTGTGTGTGCGCACACACATATGTGTGTGAGTGCGTGTACCTGTGTATGCATGTACATGTGTGAGTGTGTATACCCATGTACTAGTAACTAAACTCTTGTTTAGCTCTTTGATCAGTTCTGGTGCTCTACCACTGGAGCCTCACCTCCACCTATAAGATATCAGTCACTCCTGTTTGTCTGCCTGGGCTAGCTTCAAACCTTGATCCTCAGATCTCAGCCTCATAAGTAGCTAGCGTTACAGGCATGAGACAATAGTGCTTGGGCTCCATGTTATTTCTTAAAACAGCGTTTGAAGCAAATCTGACAAAATATTCCTGTGCATTAAGTCTAAGAGATAGATAGCTGGATGTTTCTTAAGTTATTCTCTGAAAAATGTCATGATGAAAGGTAATCTGTGGGATTTTCTTGTTTGGAATTGTACTAAGCTAACTTATGCAGGCTTTAGTGTAATTACCCTGTTGCTGCAGGAAATAGTCTTAGTTGTTTTTCTGCCAGGTTCCTCTCTTCTCAGGAGTACATCAAAGCCATACAAATGCACACTTACTTCATGTTTGCATTCTGCTTTGTCTTCAGAAGTGTGTGTGTCTATAAGTGTGTTTTAAATCTGTCATTTATAGGGAAATACACAGGAAATAACATATGGCAAGACCTACCAGGTGTTTGCTGTCTTTTCACCTTTGATTCTTTAACATGTTCTGGAAGCAATTGGGGTTTACTTTTGTCTCATCTGTCTCAAATGTTGCAGGTAATCACTAAGTACTTGAGTTAATGTAAGCACTTCTCAGATTCTCTCAGGAAAAATTCAGTTCTTTGGCTTCTCTGCCTTGCCCTGCATTTTTATCAAGTCAAAGCAACTGCCCTTTGTGTGTTTTTGGAGGGAGGGAAGATCTGTCACTTGGTGGCTTCTTCTTTTTCTTCTTCTGAAATCCATCAGTGCCAACGTCAGGGACTAGGAGTATGTGGAGACTGTTTGGGTTGGATGGTTAAGTCTGCAGGTCTTTTTGGAACTCCTTTTGGCTTATAAATCAGCCTGTCTTTGGAGTGACCTCAGTAAACCATAGACTTGGGACATTAGACCCAAGATGGCTTTGGCACTGGCCAAATTGAAGACATGCTGAGTGCAAGTGTAAGTCTTGGTTCTGCGCATATCCTAGCATGTGACATAGATTTCCATGACCATCTTTAGGAATGCTCCACTGTGCAACATACATACCTTTGAAGATAGGAAATATTAGCAGCTAAGCTGTAATTTCAGTAGTTTCTTAAAGCTTCAACTTCACACTTGCTCAGAACCTGGTCCTGAAAGCTTTTGGAAGTTAGTGAGAGACAAGAATCTTGTTTATTCTCTGAATGAGAATTATCCAGCATTTGGTTGGCATTTTTGTCTGGGAAGACAAAAAATTCACCAGAACCACGCCAATAGGTACAGAAGATTTGCCAGCCCACTAAGAAATTCAGACTTCCTCTTTTCTCCCGCAGGAGTGTCTTGGGGAAATCGTGCATACAATAGAACTTTTCATGTCTAGACTCTGTTTAATAAGAATGCTGTCTCTTTTTCCTTTAGCATGTTCAGATGGAGCAAGCTAAGGAAAAGATTTCGGATGGAAATATTGCAAATCATCCATTGTTGTACTTTCCCAGTTCCATGCAAGTGAAAGACTAAGGTTTGTTTTCACTGAGATGCTACTAGAGTCAGCAAACAGTAGTGAGACTGCACTGTATGGACTAAGATACTTGAACCACTCATCGGATGAGGAAATACCCAATTTCCACACCACTTATTCAGTACAATATAAGTGATATCTACAGAGTACCAAGGAAGGTTGCAAGGAAGGTAGGGCAGACAGGAATGGAGTCTGGGAGTAAGATATGGAGCCTGGAATAAGTGGGTTGTGAATGTGGCTTAGTGGTAGAGTATTTGCCTAGCGTGCATGAAACCCTTGGTTTGCTTCCTCAGTACCACATAAACAGAAAAAGCTGGAAGTGATGCTGTGTGGCTCAAGTGGTGGAGTGCTAGCCTTGAGCAAAAGAAGCTCAAGGACAATGCCTAGGCCCTGAGTTCAAGCCCCAGGACTGGCAAAAAAAAAAAAAAAAGTCATTTGAAGTAGAGGGAGCTGTAAAATAATCAAAGTCTTGGAGGTAGGGATGCCATTAGTAATTCATGGAAATATCAGTTATTGTAGACAGATGATTGGATGGACATTGGAGTTCTAGTCCCTTGGCTTTGAAGTTCTAGGAGTTCTGCATGTTCGGTTTGGCCACTTGCCCCTATATGTCACCTGGTAAAGGGCAGAGAAATGAGACGTATAACATGGTACAGGCATCCTTGGGAAAATAATACATCAGTACACCTGTAGCCATCTTCGAGGTACAGAGGTGAGCTATAGTCTTCAATAGACAAAGAACTCAGGAAGAGAATGTGGTATGGATGGGTAAGAGGCTGGGTAACCTCTGTATTGGAGTGGTCATCATCTCAGTCAGTCTTTGTACATTTATTACTGCTTGTTCACTTGAGAAGAGCAGTGGGCCAGAATAAACACATCATTTATGCTGGGCAGGTGTTCTGGCCTTTCCTGGATTTCAAGATGTCTATAGAGTGACTGCAGGAGAGAGAATGGCTCAGCACAGAGGCCTCAGATAAAAACAAAGTAGAGATGAGGGTGCCTAGATTTTGTCCTGCCGTTAGTCAATTCGTGGTCCCAAAGAAGAGCCAGTGTTTTGCAGCAAAAACAGCTTTGAAGCACCTGTTGCATGAAGGAGCTGGTGGTTGGAAATGTGGCTGGACAGGTAGGTGTTTGAGGCCAGGTGTGGAGCCCTGTGAAGGGAGTGCTGTAAGGAGAGCTGCTTCATTCTTCATGTGAGGGAAGGGGGAGTCTAGAGAAAAGGATGGTTGGAAGGAGATTAATGGGCCATTAGGAGGTTGCAAAGGTCCTGGCGGTGAAATTGAGGCAAGAAGAGATTGGTTCATAGCATCAAGTCCAAAAGATGTGCTTACTCTCATGTTTACTGCAACCCTGTCCACAAGATAGGGAACCACCATTCACCCATCCGTCCATCCATCCATCAGCAGGTGGATGACTAAAGAATGTGGTTTTTATACAGAATGATTTTTTTTAAACAAAAGGAGATGCTGTCATTTCTGGACAGAATTGTTTGTCTAAAAAATAACCAGCAAAAACCAAGGTTGGAGGTGTAGATGGGAGTGGTTAGGGCACAGGGTAGCATGCTTTCCACAAGGCACAGGCCCGAGACTGGATTCAGGAATCTATTTTGTAGCTGATTCACTCTTCACAGTACTGGATGGTATCCTTAAGTGTGCTTCCTCATCTGTTGCCCGGCCAGCCATATGACTGCTGTTGGAGACTGAAAATGAACAGTCCCATTGTTGGTCCCAAGTGTAAATCTTTTCTTATATTCAATTTCTTTTTCCCAGTGTTAGCTCATCACCAGAGAAGAAAACTGATTGGATGTGCACGCATGCGTGCGCACACATACGTGTGTGAGCGCACACACACAGAGCGCCTTCTATTCACCAGTGTCAACTTTTGCATGCCAGCCATCGCATATACAAGCCTACTTCTTTCTAGAGTTATTGTGACTGTCACAATAAGAACCTCATTGGTAATTTGAGAAGGACCCACCCCACCTGACTCTGGAACTGGCTTGGCGAGATGGTAGCAGAAACTCCCCTCGTCCCTCCCCCTCTACCTGTGTGTATTGAGGTAAATCAGCGTTCTAATGGGCTTTTAATATGCTTTCTGTAAACTTATTAGAAATAGATACCTTGCCTGGTGCTTGCTATTTACCTTGCATACTAATGCTGGTGGATCAACAATGGAAAATTTTCATTTGCTCCCCGGTAAGCTAGAGGCCTGAAAATTATTTTCAGAAATTCTAGAAATGTTAGTAACTCAGTTCTGTGGTGAGTCTCTAAAACCACATCTAACATTTGGACCAAGCTTGGTCTGTTTTCAAAGAGCTATTGCATGTTGCGTGTCTAGCTGGCATTTTTTTCAAGCTGTGTGCTGAATAGTTTTAGTGTATTCTTTTGTTTCTGATTTTTGACCAACTGCTTCTTAGATGCCCATTTGTTATCTATCATCCCAGTGAATTTAGGGATTAAAAACTGCTTTGTCACACCAGTTGGCTGTGACATTGTCACCCATTTCTTCTTTAAAGCAAGAGAAGGAAAAACTTCTAAAAGGGTTGCAAATGGGATTCTATGAAATTTGGATACCATGACTTGGGTTTCAAGCCATTCTTTGTAAATGGTAAATCTAACTTTTTTCCTTTTCCTGTAAGAGAATTAATCTGTGCAAGTCGCTTGTGTGTGTGTGTGTGTGTGTGCGTGCGCGCGCGCACGCGTGTGCGTGTGCGTGCATGTGTGTGCACCGGTGTCTGGGTAGGGGGTATCAGAGTTATACCCCAGGAAAGTACTGATGTTTAGAATGCTTCAGATACAAAATTAATCCCTTGAGGAAAGTTCTAATATTGATATCTTTCAAAAGCCCTCAGCCATTGCCTAGAAGGTCTTAATGCCTGGTCTTGCCAAACCACCCTGTGAACAAACAAAACTTGTCTTGGCCTGTGAGTGCAGTCATGCAGCCTCCTACAGCCACAGAGTTCTGCATCTTCAGGATTAGCTCACAGAGAGGTCTCAGGGCAGCCCCTCAGGCAGGATGGGGTTGGGGAGACACACCTACCTCAATCAGCCTCCTGGCTGCTGCTTCTTTGGGTCCAGTCTCAGCTTATTGCCTCTAGGCTGGAACTTCCAATTGCATTTTCAAGTCACAGAGTTGATCACTCTGTGCGACTCTTCTGGCTTTTATTCCTTTTTGTATATGTTCTCTCCCCTTTGGATATAACAACCAGGTGCTTCTCCTATCTCTGTAACTCAGGATCTTGGGGCATGGAGCCCAGGCTGAGACCCTGCCAAGGCTCCAGGCAGATTTGTCAGATGAATAAGTAAGTCTAAAAATGACTGCCACCAACCCTGCAGACATTTAGGAGAGAGAACTGAACTCGGCAGATAGGTCTGGGTGCAGGAGGGTCTGACGCGTGTGCAGAGTGGGTGCCAGTGTTGTATATTTTGAAGAGCTACTTCTTTTTTGGGGGGGGGGTCTGGTTGTGGGGCCTGAACTCTGGGCCTGGGCGCTGTCCCTCAGCTCTTCAGCTCAAGGCTAGCGCTCTACCACTTGAGCCACAGTGCCACTTCCGCTTTTTTCTTTTTGTTAATGTGGTGCTGAGGAATTGAACCCAGGGCCTCATGCATGCAAGGCGAGCACTCTGCCACCGAGTCACCTTCCCAGCCGCTTGAAGAGCTACTTCTCATGTTGACCAATATTACCCGCCTCTGTTCCCTAGCTCTGATCTAGTCTATCTTTACTGTCACTAATTGGTTTCCTTAAGTGTGTCCATGTCACATTCTTGCAGGTTTAATGGAGTAAAAGTTGATAGTAAAGATAGACTGAATCTTCAGAAATACTCCTCAGTTTTGTGATGCAAGATCAGGTGTGCATGACTGCTTATTCCTTTTTTGTTGTTGGTAGTGGGGCTTGAACTCTGGGCCTGGGTGCTATCCCTCAGCTCTTCAGCTCAAGGCTAGCACTCTACCATTTGAGCTATAGTGCCACTTCTGGCTTTCTGAGTGGTTTACCGGAGATAAGAGTCTCACGGACTTTCTTGCCCGGGCTGGCTTGAGATCCTCGGATCTCAGCCTTCTGAGTAGCTAGGATTACAGGCATGAGCCACCAGCACCCGGCTTGACTGCTTATTCTTAACCAAAGATAATCCGAGACCTGCGTGACATGGCATCAAAGTCATGGATGAAAAATGAGCTGAACAGGACATCCATTCATTTGTAGCATTCTTCCAGAACCCATTCACACAGGAAGTGACCTTCTGAATCTGTCCATTTGGTCTGTCTGTCCTATGGGAGGACATTAGTATGTACTAGATGGATGTGAATCCATGCATTGTCCATCCATCCTCCATGTACTTATCATCTATCTCTTTACCCATCTAGTCATATATCATCCATCCATTATCCATCTATCCATCTGCTTATCACCCATTCAATCATCTATCATCCATCCATCCATCCTCCATTTACCTATCATACAAACACTCATCTATCTGTTCATCCATCTATCATCTATCTATTCATCCATCATCTATCCATCCTCCATCTTCCATCTTCCATCCTTTATCTACCTACCATCCATCATGCATCCTTCTATATCCATCCATCCATCCATCAACCATACTTCATCTACCTATCATCCATCCATCCATCCATCCATCCATCCATCATCTATCCTATCTATCCATGCATCATCTGGCCATTTATCCATCATCCATCCATCCTCCATGTACCTATCATTATCCATCTATTCAAATATCATTCATCCATCTATCCATCCTCCATGGATCCAGCATCCATCTAGCTATATATTCTCCACATACTTATTACCCATTCATCATCATTTATCCATCTGTTATGTACCTGTCATCCATCCATTCATCTGTCCATCCACCATCCATCTATCCATCCATCCTCCATTTGCCGATCTTCCATCTATCTATCCACCTGCCATCCATCATCCATCATTCATCATCCAACCATCTGTCTATCTACCATCCGTCCATCTTCCATCTACCTATCTTCCATTCTTCATCCACCATCTACCAATCATCCACCCATCCAACCATTAACTTATTTCTTCAGTAAATAGTTTTCAAAAATGCTCTGTGTGCCAAACAGGTGTTGAGTACTTCATTTGTTAATAGTCTGGTGGGGAAGTTTGAGCATGAAAGGAACTGAACTAGTACAGTTGGTAATTGCTATGACAGAGCAACATTGGGGTGGAGGGGGAGATAGGAGAGCCCATAGAGGCACTAAAACTATTGGGACTGGGCCTGGAAACCAGGAAAAATTCCCTAGAAGCGATGTTTAAGCTGAAACTTACTACAAAAGAAAGGAAAGAATTGGTGAAGCAAGGTAAAAGCAGGGAGGAAGAGGAGGTACAGAGGGAAGTTATGTTCTAAGCATAACAGCCCTGGAGATTTCCTAGAGGTGAAAGAGGAATGAAGTTTAATGGAGCTGGGGAATAGAGTGAGAGGTGGCAAATTTGGATGAAACTGGTTAAACAGGATCTAGCCTGCAAAAGTCTGAAGTCCTGTTTTCTTTTATCCAAAGGGCATACACACACTGTCAAGGCAGTGGCATGGTATCTGGGTTATGTGAATCTAGCCATGGTGATGTATAGAGGGATCTATTGGAAAGCTCTCACCTTAAGTGCACCTACCTATCTTATCAGCCCATGACCCATGATCCCCATTGCTTTTGGCCTGTGTTGACACACGTGATCATGGTAGACTTGCACGGTGGAAGAGGAGGCCTGTTCACCCCATTCCTGGAAAACCAAAAGAAGAAAAAAATCCTGAGGCCAATTCTCATAATCCCCTTGGAGAACAAGACCCCACTGGCCTAAAACTTCCTACTAGGTCTCATCTCCCAGTAGTGCCAAGCCTCTAATACATGGGTCTAGGGGAGGAGGAAGGGGGAGCACTCCAGACCTAAACTATGGCAGGTAGATGGGGGAAGGGGACTTATACTGGAACAGAAGTAGAGCCCATTTCCTCAAGCCTCAATGATGACCTCAACTTGATAAGCATCATTTGACCTCATGCAAGGGTTTGGAAATAAGGCTTAAAAATTTAGAAGAGACCTGGGTGGGAACTGTTCATGGTAGCTGAGAAAAGATGAAGTCTCTGAGCAGAGCAAGGAGTGATAGTGACTGTCTGCTAGAGCCCCACAGACAGACACCAGCTAGAAGAAACTCTCCCCAAAGGAGCCTGTCTAGCTGAGAATGTTAGGGTAGATCATCTTCCACTGTAAGAATTAAATTATCTTTGCCCATGATAATTATTACATCTATTATCTTTAATTCTTCCCTTTTTTTTCCTCCCCATTATGGTATTGTAGAGGTAAGAATGTAGCTTGGATGAACTTGATCAGTGTTGGCATAACATTTGGGCTGGCATTGGGTCTCAGTTGTAGGGTGTGGGCCTAGCATGTGCAAAGGCCCTGGATTTGATTCGCAGTACCAATAGTCAATCAGTCAGTAAAATCAAAATGTGTACACACACACACACACACACACACACACACACACACACACACACACACACACACACACACACACACACACACACACACACACACACACACACACACACACACACGGCAGGAACTGCAAAGTCCTGTGAATACTTCACTGTTCAAAATCAGTAGTAGCTGGAAATAGAGAAAGAGATTGTGATTTATGCAGTTTTAAAATGCAAAGGTCAGCCGGGTGCCAGTGGTTCACACCTGTAATCCTAGCTACTCAGGAGGCTGAGATTTTAGGATCTCGGTTCAAAGCCTGCCTGGGCAAGAAAGTCTGTGGGACTTTCCTATTAACCACCAGAAAACCAGAAGTGGTACTGTGGTTCAAGTGGTAGAGCTCTAGCCTTGAGTTGGAGAGCTGAGAGACAGCGCCCAAGCCCAGAGGTCAAGACCCACGACCAACCACAACAAGAAAAATAAAAATAAATAAATAAAATGCAAAGGTCAGGGCTGTGATCATGGATCCAAAAAGTAAAGCGCATCCACAGGAAGCAAACAACCAGAAGCAATATGGACACCTTTGATACCTCAGATCTGGGTTATCAGAACATGGTTAGCCTCATGTTTGCTTTTCTCTGTTTCACAGTCAAGACATTTATTTGTTTGTTTGTTTAGTTTTAGGCCAGTCCTGGGGCTTGAACTCAGGGCCTGCTCACTGTCCCTTAGCTTTTTCAAGACTAGCATTCTGCCATTTGAGCCACAGCTGGACTTCTGGCTGTTTGGTAGTTAATTGGAGATAAGAGTCTCATAGATATTCCTGCCTTGGCTGGCACTGAACCTTAAGTCCTCATATTCAGTTTTCTGAGTAGCTTGACTTATGGGCATGTGTCACCAATGCCTGGTTTTTAATTATTATTATTGTTTTTTTAAGAAACTGAAATCAGCTTGGATGATGTATGTAGCTCAGAGGCCATGTTAACCAAGACTACTGAATTAAAAGTGGGTCTTGTTCAGAACCTTGATTTAGGTGGAAATAATACTCAGATTCACTGTATAAAAGTCACAAACCCCCACATCCTCTGGTCTTTGCTCTTGTACCCGCCTGAGAGCCAATGAGCTCTGAGCAAAGCCTATTTCTCTCAACTTTTGCTCCCCATAGGATTCCTGTTGGTAATCCGAGTCAGGATTTTGTTTGCCCTGAGAATTACTGATCAAAGGGTTTCCCCTTCCAGATGCAGGCTCAGTGGCTTCTTTTGGAGCTGAGGTTTATAAGGAAGGAGAAAAGCAGGGAGCCACACTTGGGGTTGAAGAGATAGAAACTTCCTCCAGGGTTATTTTTTTAAACCCCCTTCTGAATGGACTCATTGTTTATAAGAACAGCTTCTTAATGGAAAGGCAGAAGGGCACTAGGGTCTGTAATGGGCTCTTGCCTTGCCTTTGCTCACTCCGTTGTTTATTTGATTTCTCAAGTCGCAAGTAGTCAAACCTCCTGATGACCTGCCCTTCTCTCCACTATCCATTTTCTTTATTTAGAAACATAATATTAAAAGAAAAAAAAAAGTTGAAGCCGAATCCCCAAACCATCACCTTTAGGGTATAATCGTTTCCCCTAGTTTTGGAAACTAAGCTCTCCCAGGGCTGTGAAAGTGACAAAAATAAGTTGTATTTATTTATTTTTCAATCCTAAGTCTTTCTGGGTGCTAGGATGGATGCAGGTTCTGCTCAGGGCCTCAGGTCTGGGCAGGACCAGGAGGCCAGCAATTGGCCTTGATAGGTCCTTTGGGCCTGCACAGAATTAGTGGGCACAGTGACAGCTAATTTAGCTCTAAGTGGAAGGGAGGTGAAAAGATGGAGCTGGAGCAGGACTGGATGGGACTGCCAGCATGGGTTAGTGTGGTGGTGGTATGAATTTCTAACATGATAAACTGCCCAGGCTGGCCTCTTTTCAGATCTTTGAGCTTATTATAGGTGAACTTTGTTCTTCCAAACTAAATGCTCCAGTGTCCTCTTTCTCCTCTCCCTCCTTTTTGTGACTTTTTTGATGACATTTCCCCCTCCCCCCTCCAGGTACTGGAATTTGAATTCAGGCCTTTGGCTTTGTTTAATTATTTACTCACCTGGTACTCTACTCCTTGAACCATGCCTCTAGCTTACTTTTTCTGGTTAACTGGAGATGAGTCCCGTGGACTTTTTCTGTCTAGGTTGGCTTTGAACTATGATATTTCAGGTCTCAGTCTTCTGAGTAGCTAGAATTACAGGTGTGAGCCACCTCTGGTACCCAGAGATTTTGTTGTTTTTTGGCTCCCTCTACCCTCTCCTTCTCCTTTCCTCTCTTCCTTCTTTTTTTTGTGCCAGTATTTGGGCTTGGATCAGGGCCTCACACTCACTTGACATTCGTGTCCATAGCTGGTGCTCTACAACTTAAGCCATACCTCTAGTCCAAGGTTTTGTTGGTTCATTGGAGATGGAGTTTCACAAACTTTTCTGTTCAGGCTGGCTTCAAACTGAGATCCTCCAGGTCTCAGCCTCCTGAGTAGCAGATGTGAAGCCATAGTGATTGGCTGTATCATTTGCTCTTCAAACTGGTAATTTCTGGTAAATAGAAAAGCTATTGATTTCTGCGTATTTATTTTCAAATATATGACTATCAAATGTTTTATTTCCTATGTTACATCTTTTGTGCTTTCTAGGTTAGAGCATGGTACTGTCTGCCAATAATAATATTTTTCTCTTCCTCTTGGTTACTGAACACTAGGTGTCTTTTATATAACTTTGAACTGGCTTCAGTTTCTTGGATAATAGTGATTAGCAGTAATGATAACCATCTTGGATATAACTTTAATATTTTTGTTTTTTTGTTTTTAAGTCAGATTAAGGAAGTATCTTTCTAATTTGAGCTTGGTACTGCTTTTAAAAAGGCAAGTGTAGTGGGCTGGGAAGATGGCTCAGTGGTAGAGCACTTGCCTTGCATGCCTGAGGCCCTGGGTTCGATTCCTCAGCACCACATAAGCAAAAAGAAAAAAGCCAGAGTGGCGCTGTGGCTCAAGTGGCAGAGCACTAGCCTTGAGCTGAAGAGCTGAGGGACAGCACCCAGGCCCAGAGTTCAGGCCCCATGACCGGACCCCCCCGCCCCCCCCCAAAAAAAGGCAAGTGTGGCTGGGCACTGGTGGCTCATGCCTGTAATGCCATCTACTCAGGAAGCTGAGATCTGAGGATTATGGTTCAAAGTCAGCCTGGGCAGGAATGTCTGTGGGACTCTTATCTCAATAAACAATGTAAAAAGCTGGAAGTAGACTGTGGCTTAAGTGGTAGAGCACTAGTCTTTCCCTACCTCACAGCTTTAGCTGAGTTTTGGTCTTTTGGCCTCATAATATTAAGTTTTGGTATGGGAATTGGAAATGAATTGGACTTTTCCACAAGTGTCTTAATCTAGAAGGTTTTCATTGTGCAGAATCACCTGTCTCTTGGAAAGTAAGTTAACTGACAGGAAATGACCAAGCCCTAAAGTCCGGACTCTTGGTTTTAAATAAGTTTGGAAGCCTTCTTCGTCTCTTCCCTATCCCAGATCGCTCTTCTCACCTCCACAGTGGATTTTGGTGCCTTCTACTTAGTGATGATTTTTGACATTTCACCACATAGAGAGCTTCAGCAAGTTTACTGCAAGTATAATAACGCAGGCAGCAACTCTGCTTCCTTTTTGTTTCTATCTCCTCAGTTTGCTTTTTCCTGTCCTTAGAGTCTTATTCACATTTGCTAGAGAGGTATCATAGTGTGTGGGGCTCCCTGATTTCTAGACACCTGCTTTGGGATTTGAATTCTGATGACTTCCATTTTGCTCATTTGTGTGTGTGTGTGTGTGTGTGTGTGTGTGTGTGTGTGTGTGTGTGTGTGTGTGTATGTATGTATGTACATGTGCATGCTTGCATGTGGACTTGAACTCAGAGCCTCACACTCTGATATGGCTTTCTCTTCTTACATCTGGTACTCTATCACTTGAGCCACATCTCCACTTCTGGCTTTTTGGTATTTAATTGAAGTTAAGAGTCTTTCACATGTCTGCTTTGATCCTCAGATTTCAGCCTCCCCAGTATCTGGGATTATAAGTGTGAACCACCAGTACCTACCTCATCATATGCGCCCCCCCCCTTTCTAGTTCAACCTTTGAAAATAAACATGCAGTGCATGATTCTACACATTACATTTGATACAAACAAGATGTTTTTGTCAGTAATTTTGTGACTACATAAAATGGCCATTGGTAGTACTCTTCACAGATGTAAATATTGTTTGTGTGTGTGCTGTGTGTGATAGTACATGTTTGTAATCTCAAGAAGAGGAGATGGAAGAGGAGGAGGTGGAGGAGAGGGCAGGAGGAGCTAGAATTTGAGGTCAGCCTGGGCTACATAGATTCAAGAAACCAAACAGAATAGTTTGCCCTATGGATTTGCAAAACATAAAGTTGTACATGCACATGTGTTCGTGCATCTGTGCATACACGCAGGCTCACTAGAGGATGTTCTTGAGCCTATGAAGACGTATGATGACAGTATGTGAGAGCTTTTAAAAAGATTTCACCGGTTACTTGATCCAGGCTTGTTTCTTACATCTAAGAAAGGAGGTAGTTGGTCTTGTTACTAATCATCAAGGAGGAAGACAGCCCTCTGCTATCTATCCTTGCTAATGTATTCCAGGACTCTAAAATTTTCGTATGACTATTCTCACTTCTGTGTCAGCAGGTCCTACTTGGTATGTTTCTAGCTGCCTTCCTTTTCTCTGTTCTTCAATCTTTGGAGTACAAAGTGGGTGTTCTTAGTCATCTTTCACAGGCTTAGAGATAATGTGTTAGATCATCTGAACCTTCTATTTTTTGCTTGTTTTCTGCCAATCCTTCTAGATTGGCTTTGGCTGATCGTGACTTTTCCTGCTTGGCTTACTATGAAGTGGCCATAAGTACCCCTTAGCTTTTATTTGGGGCTTTGACGAATGATTAGTTCAGGAAGGAGCTCTGAAACATGAATTATTGATTAGATTCCTGATCTACTATCTTTTTTTTCCCCCCGGTCAGTCATGGAGCTTGAACTTGGAGCCTAGGTATTGTCCCTGAGCTTTTACGCTCAAGGCTAGTCCTCTACCACTAGAACCACAACTCTATATATGGTTTACTGGTGGCTAATTGGAGATAAGAGTCTCACAGCTTTTCTTGTCTGGGCTGGCTTCGAACCATGATCCTCAGATTTCAGCCTCCTGAGTAGCTAGGATTATATGCATGAACCACTGGTGCCTGGCTCTTAGTAATATTTCTACCATTGTCTTATGCAAATAGATTTGTGTTCCATTTCTCTGTTGTGTTGACTGCTTAAAATTTCTACACGTTGCATACTCTATGAAAGACATCTTAGTCATATCCCAAGTTTTCACAGTTAGGAATATTTACTAGTATCAGTAAAATAGTGGCTGTCTTTGAAGCTAATCTTCAGTTCTTGTCCCCAGTTATGTAAATTCTTTAAAGATGGCAGATCAAAATGCTGTTTTAAGCTTTGCTATGTCTTCAGAAAGGCAGAATCATCTCTTTCAGTGTATTTTTTTTTCTTTCTTGGTGGAAGCAGGGTTTGAATTCAGGGTCTTGTGCTTGGTCATTTCAGTTGTTTGGCAGGTACTCTACCAATTGAGCCATGCTTTCAGCCCTGCTCTTTGCTGTTTATTTTGGAGATAGAGTTTCAAAATTAGGATTACAGGTGTGAGTTATATCAGTAGCCTTTGACAATACAGTACATGAGCCTAGTTAGGCTGTGTAGGTGCTGTGATAAGTTTGATCATAAAATGGCTGTCTTAAAATAACAGAAATGTACTAATGATCAGTCCTGGGAGTAGAAATCTGAAGTCAAGGTGTTGGAAGGTTCTCAAGACTCCAAGATAGAATTTCCTCTGGGCTCTTCTATCTCCTGGTGGGTATGTCCAACCTTGGCATTCCTTGGCTCTTAGATGTGTGACTCCAACCTTCCCAGCTAGCTGGTATTATCTTTTCTGTGTGTCCACAGGTATACTGGCCTTCTGACAAAGATACCACTAATTGGTTTAGGAGACATCTTAATCCATCCTGACCTCACTTTGAGGTAATTGGTTTATGTTCAAATTCCTCTAATATCACAAACCTTCATCCTTGATGCTAACAGCACCCACTGTGGGCTGCAGAGAATTGCTGGGTGTTGAGATGCTGCCCTGACACCCGTAGTGACACATCTGTGGTTTCAGGAGGGCAGCTGGAACACATCTGGGCAGCTCCAGAGTATAACTGAGAAAGCATGTGATTTGGACTTCCGGAAAGCTGTGGGACAGCGCCTAAAGCTTGTCTGTAGAATCCGTAAGAATTGCACAAGAATGATCTCTGAAAAAACGCAAGGCCTGGGGTCCAAACACTCTCTTTAATGGTCTCTGACTCCTGACTGGGAAAAATACAGGAGAGTATAGACGGGGGTGAGGAGAGGAGGGAGGCTCTTAGTGTTTCTGTCCTACTTCCCAAAAGTCAGAAACAACAAAATTAAACATATGGCTGGCTTACTGAGAGAGCTGCACTTGCTGATCTGAACATACATGGATTCCAGTGGATTCTGGAAACCTGGTCTAAAACTCACCCTTACTTGTAAGTGGGGGGTTAGCGTAAGCTCCACACATTATACAGGCCATCAGTTCTGATAGAGTAGAGCACGGGATAGAAAAAAAAATCCACATATTGATAGGCTCCAGTGGCTGATGCCTATAATTCTAGCTACTCAGGAGGCTAAGATCTGAAGATTGTGGTTCAAAGCAAGAAAGTCTTTGAGACTTTTATCTTCAGTTAACTAACAAAAAGCTGGAAGCAGGGGCTGGGAAGGTGGCTCAGTGGTAGAGTGCTTGCCTTGCATGCCTGAGGCCCTGGGTTCGATTCCTCAGCACCACATAAGCAAAAAGAAAAAAAGCAAGAAGTGGCACTGTGGCTCAAGTGGTAGAGCGCTAGCCTTGAGCTGAAGAGCTGAGGGACAGCACCCAGACCGGACCCATGACCGGACCCAAAAAAAAAAAAAAAAAAAAAAAGCTGGAAGCAGACCTGTGCTTCAAGTGGACGAGCTCTAGCTTTGAGTGAAAAAGCCCAGCAAGAGCATGAAGCCCTGACTTCAAGCCCCAGTAGTGGTCCTTCAGTGGACTGAAATGGCCAGCTTGAAAACCCCTGCGCAGATCAATCAGCAGTTGAGCCTTGTCTAGAGAATGAACATGACCTTGAGGAGGGCATCTCTGTGCAGTGTAGGCAATCTTGCCTAAGCTGGTTGCTGAAGAATATTTGCTGTCCTTGGCTGGGCAGCCAGGTTTTCCTCACAGGGTATCTGGGTTGGGTGTTGAGATGGACAATGGAGATGTGTGTGTGTGTGTGTGTGTGTGTGTGTGTGTGTGTGTGTGTGTGTGTGTGTGTGTGTGTGTGTGTGTGTGTGTGTGTGTGTGTGTGTGTGTGTGTGTGTGTGTGTGTGTGTGTGTGTGTGTGTGATCTCCATAAATAGCACAGAGGGCCACATCCATCCATCCCAGCCCATCCTATTCTATTCTCTTATTCCTTTTCTCCTTCTCTGCTTCCATCCCTCCCTTTCTTCCATTCTATTCTGTTCAATCCATGTATGCATGCATGCATGGGGAGTGGGAGGTTGAACTCCAGGTGAGAGAGGGTGTCTGTTCACCCGTGAGGTGGTGCAGAAGTGGATGGACTTAGGTTGGACCTTGGAGGTGTGTCCAGACTAGAGGTTGGAGGTCAGGAAAAGAGAGAAGAATCTAAGAGGTCTCCATTTCTTGGGTGTGAACAAATATATAAAATAGAGATGTCTTAAGGTAATCCTATGTGACTTGAATGAGGGACAGCTGTGTAGAGGTAATCAAGAAATTTTGGGGTGTCACAGAATCTTTTCCGGAAAAATAGTAGCTTCTCAGGAAGGAGCTCAGATTTCTGACCTGGAACCTCTTCTTCCCTGCTGTGGAGAGATTTTTTTTTTTTGCTTTTGCTGCTCCAAGGCTGGATGTTGGCCTGAGTTCTGACTATAGGACTGGCATAGGTAAGATAAGGTAATGACAGAGGTGGGGTACCCCTGTACCCCCCAGTCTCCCCAAGAACAGCCTGTACATGAAAGCTAATTAGTATGCAGCCTGTTGCCGCCTGCCCTGGTATGGTTTGCCAGCATAGTTACGGGGCTGGCATCACCATGGGGTGGTGTTTACACTTCTCAGCGAGGGGAGGGTCCATGCTCAAGAGAAATTTATTTAAGATTCTTACTTGCCAAACATTTAATTCTCTGTAGACAGAGGTGATGTTTTCCATTGTGTGTAAATGTTTGTCTTCTAATGAAGTTGGAGAGCTGGTTAGTAAACCTGACTGGCTAGAATGAAAAATGAAATTAGGGAAACTGTGTGTGTGTGTGTGTGTGTGTGTGTGTGTGCGTGCGTGTGTGTGTGTGTGTGTGTGTGTGTGTGTGTGTGTGTGTGTGTATAGCAGGACTTTACGGGGACTGTTATGATTTTAACTCAAGGACTCTAAAACAGAACCTTCAGCACTATTTGGAAAATTTAGGTTGAAAAAGAAGAAAATTCTTCAAAAGTTACAGATAGATCTAAAGATGAGAAAAGAGCTATTCCATTTAAGGACCGCTCTGCAGCCCTGATGTGCCATTTTTCTGGCCCAGTATAGAGATATGTTGTATATGTGATGTTCCCCCTACTTCCCCCCCAGCCAGTTAGAACTTGCTTTTGGTTGTTAATATGTATGGGGCCATCTTAGTTTTTCTATGTAGTTTAGTTGTGTTTAGTATTATCTCTGAAAATTGGAATAATCATCCCAGAGGAACGCAGTGTGGGGGTAATGGAATGTTTCTATTATACTTCGAGATCGCAGTGAAAGGTAATGATAGTTTTACATGAAAAGAACAAGGTAAGTTAGCTTTTGGCGCTTTCACATCAAAGGGATATGCTGTTTCTGGACCTTCTTTTTCATTAGGTAGTAGTGTTTCTAGCATGGGTGAGACATTAGGATGCTCTAACCTTACAACATATCTGTGTTCTAGTTTACAGAAGTCAGCACACAAGCTGAAGGATCAATTCCAACCGTCTGCCCACTTTGTCAATGACGTTTTATGAGGACAAAGCATGTCCATTTATTTATAGTCACCTGTGGCTATTTGGTTGGGCTTCATTATTGTAGAATTGAAAAGCCTGAGAGGAATAGCTTGCAAATCTGAAGATATTTCAGAGGCCTAAACAGGGTTTGGAGGGATCTCTTGGACAATACAAAATGGTGGAGAGCCTTCTTGGTGTCTGGATCTGAAGTCCAACTGCCTTTAGTATCTTGGAGAATTTCCTAGAAGGTCTTTGGGTTGATATTGGCAATATGTGCTCTTCAGGGGTCTGAACTAGTGTTTCACCAGATTGAAACTAGATTGCATGAGGGACTGTTCCAGTCTTCTGTCGCTTTAGTGTTCCCTGTCCTTGCGAGGGACTTCAAATCCATTTGGAAAGTTTCAGCTTGGTAGAATAAAGACAGTGGTGATGTGTGTGGACCTAGTTTACCTGGGTAAGCTGGAGGATCCCATAGACCTAGGCTGAAGTTTAGACTATGTTGTGTGGCCTTAGGGAACTTTCTTAGCATCTCTAAGCTTTGTTTTGGTCCCTACCCCCTTGGTAAAAGAAGAATGATAAGCTTGAGTGGAGGATTTAAGGAACTCAAAGATGGAAAGGGATGAGTGGTTAATGTTAGCATTGTACACTGTAGTGTGCCAACTGAGATTATGGGTTTAAAAAATAATTATGAGGGGATGGGTGGTGTTAGGAGGGAAGAGGGAGAGCGATGGAAGGGGCAAAGTTGATCAAGATGCTTTGTACTCGCAAACTGCCATGTTGCTGTAAAGCCCCTTTGTACGCCTACTGAAAGATAATAAAAGAGAATAACTTTAAAACATAAATAATATGCTTCTTAAAAAGAAGTTTGTAAACCTCACATTCCCTGTGCACATGGCCTTTTATGAAACACCTCCATTTTATCCAATGAACAATCAGTGAGGCTCCAAAGGGTGAGGTTTGAACCCTCAGCCCCCAGGGTGAGGTGTGGGTGTTCCCAGGCACTTTGGGAATCCTCCCCTTCCTGCATTGCTGCTTAAGAGCAGTTTCTGCTTGGTTGGTGACACGTGCTTAGGCAGGGCATCACCTGTGCTTGGTGGTTTTTGATCAGCTGGTCTCAGGGTCTCTCCAGGAGCCCAAAGGACTGGGAAAAGGTTGCCAAGGATGCACACTGAGAAAATAGCTGAACTGTCTGATGGAAGTCAGACGCAGGACTCCAATCCCCACTTCACAGGTGCCTCCCATTGGCGTGGGTCAGAGGTCTGCTGAGCACTATCAGCTGTAGATGGTACCCCCATCCCCCCACCTCCCCACCTCCCCACCCCCCCACCCCCGCCTTCATCCCTGCTCACTCCTCTCTACATCACCATGTCCTGCAGGCTGGGGGAGTTCAGTGACTTGCCTGAGCACTGTGTAGTGACAGGGCCAAGCCTTGAACCTTGACAGCCAGACTCCTCTGCTGGGGCCCTGGGGAGGGCGGTTGATGAACACAGTTCATCAAAAAGGAACTGTGATCCGATGGATGAAAGGAAGAGTCTGTGCACATGTGATGTTCTTTTGTGAAGTGAAATGTGCTCGGGTTGTTTGCTGCTGCGTGGCAGGGAAGAGCCACCACCTGCCAGTTCCTCCCGCAAAGCGCTGATTTATGAGGGCTTGCCCAGCCCTGATAGCTGATTCACAACAGAGCTTTGAACCTTTCCAGAAAGGAAGAGAATAAACGGGGTTGGGAAGAAGGGCTCCCCCTCCCCCATGTCCCTGGGACTGGCTGACAGGTGAATTAATGAATGGATGTCCCTTCACCCAGTCCCAGGAGGGTCAGGAAACCAGAATTTGCTGGCTTAATGCCCTATATCATCTATGCGGGAATTGTCAGAAGAGATTTTATTTTGGAGGGACTTTACCTGGCATCGTTAGAACTCATTAGATGAGGAGTCTGTAGTTGCTCAGATGTAAACAGGTGAAATTGTCATCAGAATGTTCCCATCAGTTTGAATGCTTGTAATTCAGTCTCCTCATGGTTATGAACCTCTTTGTGAGCTCTTTTTTAATAACATAAAATAAGCAAAACAATTGCATTACTTATTTATTATTTATTTTTAAGCAAAGTACCATCAGCAATCTGCTTTCCATCCATGATCCTTTTTGATTTTTTTTTTTTTTTTGTAGAATTAACATGATGACTTCTTTTCCTTTTCCCTGTTTTGAACTGTGGGCCTTGTGTTTTCTCTTAGCTATTTTTGCTTAACACTGGCACTCTACCACTTGAGCCGCACTTATACTTCTGGCTTTTTTGCTGGTTAATTTGAGATAAGAATTTCACGGACCCTCCTTCTCCAGGCTGACTTTGAAACTGGATCCTCAGATCTGAACCTTCTTTAGTAGCTGGGATTATAGGTGTGGGCTTGATGTCTCTAGTCCTTCAGCAGCTTTTCAGAAACAAGAGCAGCATGCTCAGGTGTATGCCAGACAGAGTACAAGGAAAAGCATGGGAGAATACAGAAAAAACAAAGTAGAGAAGTTTGTAACACCTATATGCCTCTAAATCAGAACATAGAGACGTTTTCCCACAAAAACCCAAGTATACTATCTGGGCTGGGCACTCTTCTTGCATTTATGATGGGAACTTAAAAAAGAAATTCCTGTTTACAAGTTAGGGTCAGGCTTGGGTATTAGAATTGAGTACCTGGCTACTCAGGAGGCTGAAATCTGAGGTTCATGATTTCAAAGCCAGCCCTGGAGAAGAACAGTCCCTGAGACTCTTACCTTAATTAACCAGCAAAAAAGACAGAAGTGGAGCTGTGGCGCAGTGGTAGAGAGAAACAGACTTGAGCCAAAAAGCTAAGGGACAGAGCAAGGCTTTGAGTTTAAGCCCCAGTTCTGGCACATGTACACAGACACACAGACAGACGACAGACAGGGACACACACACATAGACACACTCATAGGAAGGAATCCAAGCTGCATTGGACCCTTGAGTGAAAAAAACCTAGGAAGAATGCAAGACAAGAGTGCAAGGAAGAGTTCAACCCCAGCTATGAAAGCTCCTGGCCCAGGGGTGTGAGGTTCAGATTTCTACTTTTCTCTCTACATTTTCTATGTCCTGTGGCATTTGATTCTTGGTTCCTTCTATCAAAAGCAATCCTCAGCCCATAAAGAAAATTTGCAAAACCACTGCAGAAGAAGATAAAATCACCCTTATTCCACTAGTCAGGAATGGAAGAAAATTACTGCCTTTCAGTACATTTCCTTCAGTCTTTTTTTCTTCGCACATTGCATAAATGGAATGAAATAGGAGCAGGTAAGTCTTGGTTTAAACGTAGCCCTTCCACACTAGATTTATTATCTTCCTGCTCAGTTCTTACAGCCTCTCTCCCTCCCTCCCTCCCTCCCTCCTCCTTCCCCCTTCCTTCCTTCCTTCCTTCCTTCCTTCCTTCCTTCCTTCCTTCCTTCCTTCCTTCCTTCCTTCCTTCCTTCCTTCCTTCCTTCCTTCCTTCCCCTTTCCCTTCCCTTCCTTCCTTCTCCCTTCTTCCCCTTTCCCTTCCTTCCCTCCCTTCCTGTTACAGAAAGCAGTGTGTCCACTTAGTAAAACTTGTGACACAATTACTTACATGATACAAAGATCTGTGAAATCACATAGAATCTAAACTTCTGAACTGTCTTGAAAATTTTACAATCAAGGTGGCTTTGTATTAGTGTGTGTGTGTGTGTGTGTGTGTGTGTGTGTATGTGTACACATGCTAGTACTAGGGCTAAAACTCAGGTCCTCATGCACTTGCTTGGCTTTTTTTTTAGTCAAGGGTGGCACTCTACCATTTATGCCACACTTCCTCTTCTGTCTTTTTAATAGTGGTTAATCAGAGTCTCATGGACTTTTCTGTTGAGACTAGCTTTGAACTTCAGGACTCAGCTTCCTGCGTAGCTAGGATTAAGCCAGTGTTTGGCTGGAAACCTGATTCTTACATGCTGTTATTTTCTCTTCATTAGCTCTTCTTAATTCATCGTGGTAAATGGAAGGCCTGGACTGTCTTTGGATCAAGAAGTTGACTTACTGGTCTTGAGACCCTTGTTAGGTTTGCTGGTATCATGGAAAGCACTTTCGGGGGGTAAGAAATTAGATTTAGATTCATGCCTACGTGAATTGGGGTTGAGCAAGGTGACAAATTGGGATCATGCAGCTGTGTGATCCTTTGGTAGAATTAAATAAAAGGCATTAAAAAGTTTATAGCTCCCCACATCCCTCTTTTTTCCCCCCTTTTCTTGAACTACCTTTCTGTCTGATATTTTTTTCTTCACTCTGCATTCTTGGGCTGACAGGAGTTTTGAAGTTCTGCCATCTTCCCTTCTCAGCCTGTGGCAAATACAGTCCTCACCAGAGTTGGGATGAAAGGCAGTAGTTAAAAATAAAAGATCCATGAGCTACATAAAAATGCCCGAGCTTGTAAAGGAACTGCCACGGTTTCCTTTACTTCTCCTTTTGTCTCCTCCTCTCTTGGGTGGTGTAAAAGATAAGATTTTATGCCAGGAGCTGGTGGCTCATGCCTGTAATTCCAGCTATTCATGAAGCAAGCTGAGATCTGAGGGTTTGGGATTTGAAGACAGCCTGGAGATTCTTATTTTCAGTTAGTTAGCAAAACGCCAGAAGTGGAACTGTGACTCAGGTGGTAGAGTGCCATCTTTCAGTGAAAAATCTCAGAGACAGTAACCAGGCTCTGAGTTAAGCCCTGGCATCGGCACAAAAACAAAAATGTAAGGACTTAAGTGTGCCTTTGTTAGTTGTTCAGTTGTACATGTATCTGAACCATAAAAGTTACCAATGCTTTGCCAAATGCATCCACATTGGCAGTTTGAGGACCATACCAGTGCCAATGTTGCCTGGTATCTTTCTGATTTTATGGATATCTTGGCAAACTATGAATCACCTTATACTTTTCTCATATGCACAGGGTTCTTATCTGTAAGAAAGTCCCATGAATGAATGAGAGCTGGATGCCTGGAGAGGACAAATCTTTGCTAGGTTCTGTAGTTGCTGCCATTTTTCTTGCCCTGCGTCTGTTTATTTTCAGTCTCATTGCCAGGATGTTCTTTAACAGTTTGTCTGCCATTCAAGTATATCAATCTTAAGTCTGTGAATTGTAGTTGAATACCTGATGATCTGGCAGTATTTAATAAGGACCTAAAAAGCATCAGGACCCAGAGTTGGGTTGCAGCTCTGGTAGGTGTGTGTCTGCCCAACATGCACTGGGCTTCCTGACTTACAAAGAAAAACTAGACCTAGAGCTGAGGTCTGGACCAATGTTAACTTAAGGTCCTTCCTTTGCACTTTCTGCCCTCCCTCATCTGGAGTTACATTGCTTCCATTTTTATTTTGTGTGCCTGTACTGGGAATTGCATTTAGGGCCTCATGTACTTGCTTGGCTTTTTCACCCAAAGGGTGGTGCTCTATTAACTCAAACCTCCACTTCCAGCTTTTTTGTTGGTTAATTGGAGACCATGTCTCCAGGGATTTACCTGTCTGGGCTGGTTTCAAATCCTAATTCTCAGATCTCAGCCTCCTGAGTAGCTGGGATTACAGGCGTGGTTCTGCATATTTGATAGAAATTTTCAGAATGTTAATATTCTTAGCAGATATTCGTAAGGGCTTCCCAGATTCCTTTAGAAGAAGCAAACTGCTCAGAGAAAGTGCAAGACTCGATTGGTATCTCTTGCAAGTAGTTTTCAAGAAGAGGCTGAGGCATGGCTTCCATGGGGAGTGAGGCTGCACTTCTGCTTTGATTTAATAACACAGTAGCCTATGGGGTTCACTGTGCATCTTCAGAGCTTGGTGGATAAGATTAACCTAGTCAGTGGCTTCTCAGTTTTAAGTGTCTCTGTAGGGAAATTCACTCTTTCTGGGTTTCTCCCAGCCTCCATACAAACCTCAATGTTTTTGCCTTTTGTTTTACTTCCAAATCTTCAAATAGAATCACAGTGTCAGTTTGGCTAAGGGAGTACTTTAATGAAACTTTTTATGTATTTACGGTTCTTATATAGGGCTACTTTCAATTATTAATTTACTTAGTGTGTGTATGTGTGCGCGCGCGCATGCGTGTGTGCGTGTGTGTGTGTGTGCGCGTGTGTGCGTGCGTGCATGCCTACTCTAGGGGCTTAAACTCAGAACCCAGGTGCTGTCCTTGAGCTTTTTTTGCTCAGGGCTGGTAGTCTACCACTTGAACCACAGCTCCACTTCTGGCTTTTTGGTGGCTGATTGGAGATGAGCATCTCATGGACTTCTTCTGCCCAGTCTGGCTTTCAGCTGCAGTCCTCAGATCTCACCTTTCTGAGTAGCTAGGATTACAGGCATGAAGATTACATGGCTCCTGGCTACCTTTTGAAAAATTTTTATACATTAATAGTATGAGTGTGTGTCAATGTGTCATTCCAGAGATATAACCCACATACTTTGAACAAGTTCTTCCCAATGAGGAGTGTACACACACACACACACACACACACACACACACACACACACACACACACACACACACACACACACACACACACAATGTGGAGTCATTTTTCAGGTCTCATGGACTGGTGTGTATTGTGTGTTTAACCTACAGCCTTTGCTGGCTTTTTTTTTTTTTTTTTTTGGTCAGTCATGGGGCTTGAATTCTGGGCCTGGGCACTGTCCCTCAGCTCTTCAGCTCATGGCTAGCACTCTACCATTTGGGCCACAGCACCACTTCCAGTTTTCTGGTGGTTAATTGGAGATAAGAGTCTCACAGACTTTCCTGCCCAGGCTGGCTTTGAACTGCGATCCTCAGATCTCAGCCTCCTGAGTAGCTAGGATTATAGGCGTGAGCCATGGGTACCTGGCTGCTGGCTCTTCTTGAAGCCCTTAGAAGACCTAAGTCTCTCACTGGGATTAGAATGGAAGAATTCTTTTTCTTTTCTTTTTTTTTTTTTTTATTGTGAAAATAATGTACAGAGGGGTTACAATTACATGGGCAAGATAATGAGTACATTTCTTATCAAGCATTGTAGCCTCCTTCTTTGTTTCCCCTTCCCATCCCATCCTCCCCGCCCCCCCGCCTCCCCCCCCCAAAGTTGTAAAGTTCGTTTTCGACAACAACTTGTACGTCTCATTGTTGCAATGGGTCCACCTGTATCCCTATTTAAATTATGTGTTTTTTCCCTTCCCCTCCACAAATTATAACATCAAATACAGTGAAAACAGGGGTTATACCGTGGGGGAGGGACATACAAAGCAACAAAGAAATCATCTTATAAATGTGTTAGAAACAATCGCATGAAAGAAAAAAATATTTGAATACATATCTTAGGGTTCATTTCCCTAACATCAACTTATCTGACCTATTCTGCTTGACTCAGACATATACTAGTTATTGCAAATAAGGGAAACCATGGGACCTATGTTTCTCTGGGCCTGACTTACTTTACTTAATATAATTTTTTCCAAATCTTTCCATTTCCTAACAAATGGGGCAATGTCATTCTTTCTGATGGAGGCATAGAATTCCATTGTGTATATATACCACATTTTCTTGATCCAGAATGGAAGAATTCTTATCTGAATGACTTGGCAACTGGGTGATGTGAACTGTTTTTATTTCTAACATTTCAAAGCTTTTTTGCCTAGAAATGTAAGTTTCCATTTAAGCCAAGAAGATGTAAACTGAAGAACAAAGCAAAGTGTGTGTGTGAGAAGGAATGCAGATATTTTTCAATTTAAGCCCAAGATGGCATCTGTTGGAAAATCCATGGTTGGCTTTTTGATACAGTGTCTTGCTTCTCCCTGGAATTATGCCTGAACCACACTTGGCCTATGTTAGGGTTTCCATCTTTGCTGGGAGGACAGGCGAGTAGCACTATGCCCAGACCTTGGTTGAGAGAAGAGCTTCTGTGTGTTTTTCCGCTCAAGATTAGCCCTGAACCACAATCCTATTGATCCCATGGATTTTCTGCTGGGCTGTCTTCAAATCATGGTCCTCTAGGTTTCAGCATCATAGGATCCTAGCAAACTACTAGAGATGCAAACTAATGTGCCTGGCTTAAATTTATTTTTACTTTTTAATTTTTTGCCTGTCCTGGGGCTTGTACTCAGGGGCTAGGTGCTGTCCTTGAGTTTCTAGTGCTCAAGGCTGTAGTGTTGTACCACTTGAGCCACAGCATTACATCCAGCTTTTTCTGAATAGTTTATTGGAGACAAGAGTCTCATGGACTTTCCTTCCTGGGCTGTTTTCAAACCAGGACCCTCAATTCTCAGCCTCCTGAGTAGCTGGCTAATAATTATTTATTTATTGTTTCAAAATTTGCATTTTAATGCTAGTACTGTGGCTTGAACTCAGGCCTTACACTCTCCCTAGGCTTGCTTACTCAGGTGTTCTACCACTTAGAGCTTGGCTACTTTCAAATTACTTTGGAGATCGAGTCTCTCAGACTTTTCTGTTCATACCAGCCTTCTACCATAATCCTGTAGGACCTAGACTTCTGAGTGGCTGGGATTGCAACCATGAGTATCCAGGGCAGGGCTAAGTTCAACCTTTTTCAGCAGGAGCATCAGGCCTGGAAATAGTCATTCCTCCACCTCTTTCCCCAAGCCTTGGCACAGGATACCTCCATTCTACTCCCCATTGTGTTTTCTTACCATTCAGATAATGACATTCTTTAGGACACTTAGCATTCAGAAATACCAGCTGATGAAGATTCTTCTCCTCTGTTATTGTAGTTAGCCTTCAGAAAGCTGTAGAAAGTGGGCTGGGAAGGTAGCTTAGTGGTAAAGCGCTTGCCTTGCATGCATGAGGCCCTGGGTTCGATTCCTCAGCACCACATAAGCAAAAAGAAAAAAGCCAGAAGTGGCGCTGTGGCTCAAGTGGTAGAGTGCTAGCCTTGAGCTGAAGAGCTGAGGGACAGCACCCAGGCCCAGAGTTCAGGCCTCACGACTGGACCCAAAAAAAAAAAAAAAAAAAAAAGCTGTAGAAAGTAGGAGAGACAAGTTTTCGTATCTGTCTTTTATAGAAGAAACAACCAACATCTCATATTCCTGGGTTGCACACTGATAAAGTGTTTGTAGGTCTTGGAGCCAAGTGTTCTAACTCCTTTTCTATGTCATGTTGACTGGCAGTTGATGTCATTAATGCCTAAACATTTTTTTTTTTAATTGAAAAAGAAATAACATCCTGTTGTGGTACCAGCACCTTGGCAGTGATAATTTTTTCTTCTCTTTTTAGTCAGTCATGGGGCTTGAACTAGTAGCCTGGGCGCTGTTTCTAAGCTTTTTTGCTGCAGGTTAGCATTCCACCACTTTGAGTCAGCGCCACTTCTGGTTTTCTGGGGTTAATTGGAGATAAGAGCCTCACCTCCTTTACTGCATAGGGTAAACTCGATCCTCAGGTCTCAGCCTCCTAAAGAGCTAGTATTACAGGCGTGAACCACTGGTGCCCAGCTAGCAGTGATTTTTAAGCAGGGGTTTGTGTTACAGGAAATTCTGCTTTCAGAGTAACTGTGTGCACCTTCCATAAAAGGTTAAATATAACAACTTTCTTTTTTTGCTAAGTGGCTCATGTATATTTATCATTTGTTTGTTTTGTCCCCCCCCCCCCCAATCCAACTTCTTTGGCTGAATAATGGATTTTTATTGCACAGATCATCATTAAAAAAAATAAAAAAGGGAAGTGGTGCTGTGGCTCAAGCGGTAGAGTGCTCACCTTGAGCTAAGGAGCTCAGTGCCTAAGCTCAGAGTTCAAGCCGCATGACCGACCAAAAAAAAAAAAAAAAAAAAGAGACTGATTAGTTTTCATATTGCATAGATCTGGAACTTTTAGTAACAGTTACAATTCCTGATGGTTCATTGCATGGGGGGAGCAGAGAGGGGGGACGGATTGTTCTTACATGTGTTATAATTTGATAATAATTCATGCTTGTTGAAATGTCTCTGTGTAACTGTGCTAACCTGACTAGCTTCTTGTATAGTCTGTTGGGCAGGATTGTAATTTCAAGAAGCAAGAAAGACTTTACATTTGTTGAGCCAAGCTGCTTTCAAATGCAAGTTCTTCCCCCATTTCTATAAGCTGTGTGCCTCTTTAACTCTTAGATGCTATTCATGCTTAGTGAATGTTCATTGTTGGAGATATTGTTAAGGTAAACTCAAACCAGATACTCATCATTCTCCTTATATCTAAAATTGCAATAACAATCTCCTGGAAGACAACGTTCTTTGTGGAATAGCACTTCAGATCAACACCTGGAAAGGCCATGGAGAAATAACAGGTTGCATATGGTACTGATGCTCACCCCTGTAATTCCAGCTACTCAGGAGGCTGAGATCAGAGGGTCATGGTTTGTCTCTTAGACAAATCTGAGAGACTCTTATTTCCAACGAACCAGAAAAAGGTCAGAAGTAGAGATATGGCAAAAGTTGGTAGTGTGCCATCCTTGAGTGAAAAAGCTAAGGGACAGTCTCAGCTCTCAGTTCAAGCGCTACTACCTGCACCCAAGAGAAAGATAGGAGGAAAAAGAGGAGGGGAGGAGAAGGAAGAGGAGGAGGAGGAAGAAGAGAAAAGATTGTGATAGGGGAGGGTGTGTGGATGAGAGGCTGGGGAAATATATGGAGAGACAAAATGTCATTCAATTTGAGCAGTTCTGTCATTTGTATTGCAAGATGCTTAACCTGTCTAAGCTTCAAATTGATGTTGACAATGGCAACCAATACAGAAGTCAAAGTTCTGAGATGTTTGTAAGCCACGTTTACAGTGAGATTCATTGGATTAAAGTTTGGAACATTTGCTTTGAATAGTCTAATAGGAAAAGGTTCCATAGTTTTGACAATGATAAAAAACTATCTTTTTGGGTAGCAAATGAATCTTCTGATTATATAGAACCAAAGACTGAAGCCTAGTTCTCCTCCTAGAAAACCCAGGAAGAGCGTGGTAGAGGTTAGTTTAGACTACTGGGTCCTTGAGCTGACCCACTGGGCTACTCAGTATTTCCAGAGATTCTTTTCTGGGCCTACATGAGTGTAATTTGCAATACATGAGAAAGGTCATGCTTAACTGGTCAGGCAGCTGAAGGGTGTCTTTGTCTTTTTCCTGTTGCTTGATCAGAATTCCTAACTCTGAATTTACACACACACACACACACACACACACACACACACACACACACACACACACACACACACACACACACACACAAGCAAAAACAACCAGAAGTTATTTTACTTACAAGACACACACACACACACACACACACACACACACACACACACACACACACACACACACACACACACACACACACACACACACACACACACACACACACACACAAGCAAAAACAACCAGAAGTTATTTTACTTACAAGAAATTCAGAAGCTGGGGTTGGGAAGTTGGCTCAGTGGTAGAGTGTTCCCTTGCAAGCATGAGGCCCTGGGTTTGATTCCTCAGCACCATATAAGCAGATAAAAAGCTAGAAGTGGTGCTGTGGCTCAAGTGGTAGGGCACTAGCCTTGAGCTGAAGAGCTGAGGGACAGCCCCCAGGCCCAGAGTTCAAGCCCCACGACTGACCAAAAAAAAAAAAAAGAAAGAAATTCAGAAGCATGGCTGCCACCTCCATTGAGACTCTGGTGGGGGGCCTTCTTGTTGCATTACAACATGGTGGAGAGCCCACCAGAGCAAGCTAGCCAGACAGAGCAAGCTAGCCAGAGAGAGCTAGCTTTTCTCTAGCAACCCTCCTCCTATAAGAACACAACCGCCTATTAATCCCTGAGTGGTTTCACCCATTCATCTCTGGGAGAATTGTCATTTCTCTTAGGTCCTACCTTTCAAATACTGCTCACAAGGTCCAGTATGTACCCTGGTACTAGCAGGAATTAGCCAAAGTCTGACTTCAGGGTCTCATTCTGTAAAGGATTTCAGGGTGTCCAGCTTCCGAGTGGGGAACTCTGAGTGACAGGAAATGCAATGGGAACCTAAATGGAGGATGAGATCACAAGGTCCCTGAGAGAAAATACTGTAATTAAGCTTCTCAACTTAAAGGTGACCAACTATGTGGCGTACCAAAGTATGGAATGTCACAAGGTGGGAAGAAGGTAGGCTTTTTTTTTTTCTTTTATTTTTTTTGTCGGTCGTGAGGCTTGAACTCTGGGCCTGGGTGCTGTCCCTCAGCTCTTCAGCTCAAGGCGAGCACTCTACCACTTGAGCTACAGCGCCACTTCCGGTTTTCTGGTGGTTTATTGGAGATAGGAGTCTCACAGTCTTTCCTGCCCGGGCTGGCTTTGAACCGCGATCCTCAGATCTCAGTCTCCTGAGTAGCTAGGATTACAGGCGTGAGCCACCAGCGCCCGGCTTCTTTTTTTCTTTTTGAGTACCTTACCCACCAGTGGTAAGCCTCAGTCCATCCTAACTGTCAAAATATAATCACTGAAACAACAGATCTGTAATTCAACTGCCTAGACTGGTCATTCATGCTCTAGAGGTCAAAGGTAATTAGTAAACTGCCCCGACCTGTGGGGTGGAGACTTGGCCCACTAGTAGGTCCTGAGGAGAAGCTTAATACTCCATGCCCTCTTTACATTTTCAATAAAAACCTGTGACTTGATAAAAAACAATCTCCATCACCTCCATTCTTTCAGTCTATTAATAATGTATTCCTTCCCTCAAACTCTCCTATCCATTTCACTGAAGAAAGAACTGTGATGTGAGCATTGTGACAGATGAGAGAGATTTTTCCTGGTATTCACCCTGCTTTTTGGGCTCCATATTGTCTCTGCTTTGGTCACCTCCACTAACAGAATGGAAATCTTGCGCTTGTAAACACTGATCAAAATTGGAGTCAACTTTACTTTCTATTTTTTGACACAGATCAGGGGAGTCTGATAATGTTTAAAAGGTAGGTATTCTTTTTTGGTCGTGGGACTGGAACTTAGGGCCTGGGCACTGTCCCTGGGCTCTTTTGTGCTCAAGGCTAGCACTCTACCACTTCTGGTTTTAGAGGTTAATTGGAGATCAGAGTCTCACAGCCTTTCTTATCCGTTCTGGCTTCCAACTGTAATCCTCAGATCTCAGCCTCTTGAGTAGTTTAGGATTACAGGTATGAGCCACCACTAGTGAGTGCCCATCTGGTAGATGTTTTTGAGAGTTCCACTGCCTGGATTCTAAATTTCACCTACACACCAGCTATGTGGAGTTAGCTCTCTGGCGTTGTCGTTTTTTTCATCTTATTAGGGAGGGTAATGACATTGATTAAAGGTACGCTGAAGACCAAGGTGGAAAGACCCCTAGTGTGAGGGGCATCGCCTCCCTCCTCCCAGGTAAAGGCTAACTTTCAGTTTACTGGGCACCCATAATAGATTTGAGTACGTAGGCTTCTCACAAAGATTGGTAGGAAGAATGAGCTGACTAGAATTACTAGTATTCTAGAGGGGAGTTCTCTATCAGTGGAGATAGCATGGACAGCTAGAATCCTGGGTCCTAGATGATCTGGGGAGGGGATGCTGTAGAAGAGGCACATCCTGTTTTGAATGCTTGCTTGGTTTGTTTGCCTGACCTGGAGCCAAACTCAGGGCTTCACACTTGCTAACCAGATGCTTTGACACTTGAGCCGTACCCCCTGCCTTTTTTTTTTTTTTGCTTTTGCTTTAGTTATTTTTAGAAGAGACTCATGTGTTGACTGTGACCAGAACTCTCCTGGGACGATCATTTTCCTACCTATGCCTTCCACATCACTGAGATTACAGGCATGCACTACCACACAGGGCTGCATTTGACCTTCTGTTTGTTTCATTGACTGCTTTCATTTGTTTCTTTGACTGCTTTTATTCCTATTTGTTTAAAATAAAAACACACATCCTAACTTTGCTTGGGACATTAAGTTCTCCTGGATGCTCGTGGATCCCCACAAGAAAACTAGGAGGAAGGTCTGGTGTATGTTCCACTTCCCAGGTTCACTGTAGGGATAGGGCCGGGGTTACCTCTGCCCATGGAGAGGTGTGTTCTGGGGAGGCAGGGCAATCTACCTTGGATGGGACTCAGAAAGGTAGAGAGATTGTGTCCTTTTTCTTTTCCTCCCATGTCTTTTTTTCTTGTTGGTCACATGGGGCTTGAACTCAGGGATTGGGCACTGCCCCTGAACTTTTCTGCTCAAGGCTAGTGCTCTACCACTTTAAGCCACAGGACCACTTCCTGTGTTCTGATGGTTAACTGCCCTGGCTGGCTTTGAACTGTGATCCTCAGATCTCAGCCTCCTGGGTAGCTAGGATTACAGGCCACTAGTGCCTGGGCCTTTCCTGAGTCTCTTTATCTGAGGGTTTAGAAGTTGCCTCTTTTGGGCTGGGAAAGGTGGCTCAGTGGTAGAGTGCTTGTCTTGTATGCATGAAGCCCTGGGTTCTATTCTTCAGTACCACATAAGCAGAAAAAGCTGGAAGTGGTGTTGTGGCTCAAGTGGTAGAGCGCTAGTCTTGTACTGAAGAGCTGAGGGACAGCACCCAGGCCCAGAGTTCAGGCCCCAGTACTGACAAAAAAAAAAGAAAAAAAAAAAAAGAAGTTGCCTATTTCCTTGTTAGTAGACTAAGCAGAGTTCCCTAACTACAGTGGTAAAGAATCTGAGTGTGGTATTTGCATTTGGGTTTCCTAAGGGAGGTCTCTACCGGTCATGGCCAGAGGGCTTTCTGGTGAAGAAACCTGAGCTCAGCCTGCACCTGGCCTTTCTCCAGAGGCTCATTCCCCTGGGGAAGTCCTACTCACTATCTCTCAGGCTGTCAGCCTCAGCACGACCTCCAGCCCTTTTGGGTACCTTGATGGTATTATCTCCATGTTTAAAGTACTCTCAGGGAGGGTCTGATTTCTGCAACTCAAGTCAGCAGGGTCTGTAAAAATTTATTAAAAAATATAATCCCACCATATGTGTATGCTTTCATTATGTGATCTAAACACAAAACCATGCAGCGTGAATACCAGATGCATCCCGTTAAGACTGGTGGAAAGTTCAGAAAAGGGACTTTGCTGTTGGGGGAGGGGTGTGAGCCTTGGAAACCCCCCTCCTCCCATTTGAAGATTCTGCCCAAGGGGTAGGTATTCACTGAGGCATATTCTTTCCTGTCCAGAAAACCAGGCTTTCAGACCACACCACCTAGAGGCTGACCTTCATCACCGCATGCAGCCACCTGTACACTCTGGCCTTGTAGATGGAGCAGTCATTGCTTCTGTTAAGCTGTTGGTTGGCAGTGTTACGTAGACTACTAATACTCAAAAAAAGAGAGACTCAAGCCTGATCATGACTCAAGCCTGTAATTCTAGCTGTAGTTGGGAGGCAGAAATGGATGATCACGATTCAAGGTCAGCACTGAAAAGTTTGCCAGACTCCATCTCATTCAGTAGCTGGGCACAGCGGTCTGCTATGCCAGCTTCAGAGGAACCATGGTGTCTGGGTACAGTTGCACATGCCTGCCAACCCAGCCATGCAGTAAAGCACAAGTAGGAGGGCTGTGGCCCAAGCATAAAGTAAAGCCTTCGCTGGATGCATAGCTCAGGTAGCAGAGCAACTGCCTTGAATCATGAAAAGAGACACCGCCATTCTTTGCTTACAAAAGACGAAAACTGAGTCCTTCAATCTCTCATGCGTCTACATTCAGGAGGCTACCCCTGCAGATTGAAGTAACTGTGTTATAAAGCAGGAAGACAGACTTTTGACCCTCCTGGGAATTTATTGAGTGCTTTTGATGTCCGTCATTAACTGACAGTATGTAAGCAGTGGCTAGCTATGAATAGCCGGCTAATAGAAGACTCTTGGTGACACTTTAGGCTTCTCAATGTAAGGAAAGGGCTTGTGGAGCTTAGAGAAAGGACAGAAGATCCTCCCTTTTCAGGGGGAGGCACTGTTTGGTTTGTATTTTTCTTTGCCAGGTGCAGAGTGGGCATGCCAGTACTGTCATCAGGAGTGTGAAAGTTGGATAGACTTTTGTATTTGCACTTAGACTTCAGCGCATGCTCTGGGAAGTGTTTAGTCATTCAGAGATCTTGTTTATCATTGGCCTTCAGGAGCATTCGCCATGGCAAAGATTGGAGTTGTAGATTCTGGATAATTCAGAAGCATAAAGAAAACGAATGGGCCAGCCATGATGGCTCATTCTTATAATCCCAGCTATACTGAAGAAGCTGAGAACCTGTGAATTGTGATGTAGAGCCAGTCCAACCAGCCAAGTCCATGAGACTTTTGTTTCGAATTAACTACTAAAAAGCTGATGGAGCCATGGCTCAAGTGGTAGGGCACCAGCCACAAGTGGAAAGTGTAAGGCCCTGAGTTCAAGCTCCAGTGTGGGTACAATAAACAGAAAAAAAAAATAACGAAAGAAACATTACAACAGTGAAGATGGTCATATGTCTGCAATGAGCAGATGTTTTTCCACTCTCTCTTCTTTTGCCCTGGTTAATGAAAGGAAGGAGAGGGAATGGTCCCATTATCTTGTAGGTTTGGGGTGTTTCTTGCATTTCTCCAAAGTGTTAAAGCCTACCACTCCCTTGGCAGGCCTGGAAGTTGGGTTTAAGGCTTAGGAACAAAGCCCAGAGCCCTCCCTTGATCCACAGGGGCCTCCTGTGTCCTCCATCCGTCACTGTCAACGGGAGATGTATGTGTAGCCAAACAGGGCAGCGGCTGACCCCATGGGCACTGGCAATGCTCTTACAGAAGATTTTTGTTTGCTGAGGGCCTGTGGAAGGCCAGCTCTAGGCATTGCCCAGATCCTGCCTGGTTCAGTGTGGAAAGGGGAGGCATTCTACTGTTAGAAGCTCAAGGGGACTTTATTCCTCCTGCCTTACAAACATCTACACTGCGTGTGCATCTCCTTAGCCTCTATTCAGGTGCGGTCTGGATTCCTTTGGTCAGAGTCACAGGGAGACAAATGGCACCTGTTTTCCCTCTTGTGTGGACGTCCGATCTCCATTAAGAACATCTATGAAAACATAGACAGACAAGGTCATATGCATGGATGTACAAACGCATTGACTGGAGGGTGGTAGACTCAGGGAAGGTGTCCAGTGGTGTAACTTCTGTGAACAACTAGCAAACACTTTAACAAAATGCGTACCAGGAAGCAGGAACATGTTTTGTGTGAGGGTTAAAGAGGGCCATTGGAGGGGATTAGAAAAAAAGGAGAGAGGGGAAGGTTGGGGAAATGCAGTCAGTATATTCAATATAGATCATGTAAAAGTTGAACTACATAACTGGAGGGTAGGGATGAGATGGGGAAAGATGGGGGAAGAGCCATGGAAGGGGTGGCATGGGTCAAGATTCATTGAGTTTATAATTGGACTTGTGGAATTGAAACCCTTTGTATAACCTCTTCAACTCAAAGACTGTTTTTCTTTTAAAATAATAATAAAAAGAGTCATCGGGAGAATTTTGAAGAGTCGGTTTTTATGGCTTTTATTCCAAGAGCATCAACATGTAAACCTAAGAAAGAAAAATACAAGGAGATGCAATCAATGCATGAAAGGACATTATGAAACAGTGCCCTCTCCAAACCCATCTAAGGCATTTACCTGAGAAGGAAGGAGGGTGCTGGGGCTCTGGAGATGGGAAGGTGGCTCTCGGGCCCCTTAAAGCAGTGTTTGAATCTCTAGGAACACACAAAAGCCACTGGCTGAGCCTCAGAGGCCTGTAGAACACATCAGCCATGTTGAGCAGGGGCCCTGTGAATGTCTTGGTGCATACCATGCTGGTGCTGTGGCTGGTCTCACCGAAAGTTGTCAATTGGACCTCATGGGTGCTTCCTAGCCATGTATTTGTGTGGACAAAATCTTAAAGGGCAAAGTATTTAAGTTTGGTGAATGAAAATGTACTTTTTTTTTCTCCTGTGTTTTTACTGGGGTTAGTGGTCATGGATTTTGGGGCACATGTCGTAAGTGTCATTCATTCCCCAAATCTACCTCGGAGTAGACCTCCTGTTACATGACAATGTGAGTGCTATTCTCTTGGCATCTTCTACCCACCAGGGACAGTGGCTTTGGGGGTCTGCACATTGGGCCTAAGGCTGGCCGCCTCCTTTTCCATCAGGCAAGACTGTAAGGATCACCTGACACGACATAAATCATAAATCACAGCCATCATGTCATGGGATTTACTCATTTTCTTAAAGAAGGAAAAGCTATTTGTTGGTAATGGGGAGGGGGGTGTTCCCCATGAGTCATTTGCATATCTACTGAGCCCTTGCCCTGTGTTTTAATTCATTCAAAGGTGACTAGACCTTATTCAAATGAGAGGTTTTATTTTACAAACTTCGACCTTCAACTTGGAAATAAATATTCTTCTCATCTGAAAATCCTTGGAAATCTGAGTACCCAGACTTTTCCTTCCTGGGCTCCCCCCTCACCCCCTTTTCAGCATTTTTCTGCCTTCTCCCTCCCCCACCCGCCCTTCTTTTTTTTGGCTCAGGGCAACCGAGAGCCTCTTTCTGGGAACGTCTGATATTCTGACTTCAGTTTTGTAATTTAATGATGGAGAGTTTCTTTAGTAAACCAAATTTAGAGCCCTAGAATGCTTATCTTATATCCAGACCTTGCACATAAAAGGCATTTTATACCCGCAATTGTTCACTTAATGAGCAATTGCGAAGTACCGGCCGGTTAAGGGATTGAACTACACGCAGCATTATTGCAAGCAGTATTCCGAAATACCAGAAATAGGACGTAAGTTCTGATCAGGGAGCCGGCGAGCACAATTACCTTCTTTTCAAATCCTTCTGTGACACTGCGGGAGGAAAAAGGACTTTGAAGCTTGAAAGGAAAGAGCTTGCTTTCAACCTCAAAAGCTAGGAGGAAAGGGCTCTGAAATTTGCTCAGAATTCCCAATTCACCATTAGCCTGTTTCTTCCTTTAGCCTCAAGGCATTCTCTGCTTTTTGAAAAGATGTTAAGAAATTCAGTCACAATAGAGAGCCTAGTTTTGAACATGTTTCACTCGGTCCATTGAGGTCTGGGCTCCAGCCTTTGTGTGGGGTGAATTGAGCTGCGCCCCTAGCTGGTTGGAGAGAGGTGAATGAAGAATCGTTATGCAGTCGCAAATTCTGGCAAAATAAAATAAAATAAAACTCACCTCTTCCTTTATTTTACAATATGCATTTCTGTACAATCCTGCTAGGGGCCGTCTGTGGAGCCTAGCCTTGTCCCTGTCAATAAGGAGTACTTGCTTTAGAACAACTCTTGTTAAGTTTGTCTTGTAATTGAAGCTGCTGTTGACCTTGCTTGGGGACCATTTGTAAAACCGTTTATTTAGCATAAACTGAAATAATAAACCCTCCTTCTCTGGGGCCGATTGTGATAGGGTGACATTAGTTTGATTTAATGATTAGCCGCCTGACCCTTCTGCTGGCGAGAACCGCTTGAATGGGGAGAGTTCACTCTTAAGCACTTGGAAAGAATACTAATGAGCTTGTTAAATTTAGTGTCGCTCTGACCACTTTTAATTCCTCTAATGGGAGCCTAGCTGCAGTGCCTGGAAGAGGGGCAGGGAGGGGGGATGGCAAGGCGGAGGGGGAGGGGAGGGCAAAGAGGAGGGAGAGGCAGATGAGGTCCAGAAAATGTTCCTAGAGCTAGAGAAAGATCACCAAAAGAAGTGTGCCTAAAGTAGTAGCCAGAGCCTGGTGATTTGAGGTGGTGTATGTGCATGCGTGTGTATGTGTGTGAGTATGCCAGTACTGGGGCTTGAACTTAGGGCTTTGCTGTTGTATGAGGCTCTACCAGTTGAGCCACAGCTCTACCTCCAGCTTCTTTGGTGGTTAATTGGAGATAAGAGTCTTGCAGATTTTCTTGCCTGGGCTGGCTTTGAGCCTCGATCCTCAGATCTCAGCCTCCTGAGTAGTAGCTAGGGGTGCCTGGCTCTGGAGACTGAGTTGTAAGTATCTTCTGTTTTCTTAACCTTTTTTTCCCATAGCTTTAGGATTGGGAATGAGAGAGGAGTAGCGGGATGTTGCAAGGGCTGGTTAAACATCTGTGTTGGAGAGAAAAGGGGAACGTGTATTTGTGGGTTCTAAGCAGCCCATGCAGCATCTCTATCAGTGCTTCTTGGGAGGGTTATGCTTTTACATTAAAAAAAAAAAACAAAGTATGCTCTGACACTTTCCCTCTCTCTTGCTCTGCGGCAGAGAATTGTCTCTTCCTCGTTAGAAGTTTGCTGTGAGCTGGATTTGTAGAAGCCATGTGTTGTGTTCAAGTTCTGCCATGTCTTGTGATGTGACTGTTTTCTTCAGATGTTTGTTCTAAACATCCAAAGCATCATAGCCCTGAGTGCTTTTGAATGAGTTGGGGACAGATTTTAAAACCTGATGCTTTGCTCTAGGTTGGGGGTGGTGGTTACACAGGAATCCATTTATATCTACTTGAGCCCCGAGAGACAGAAAGTAGGAGGTGCCAAGTGGTATTATGATGACAGGATTTAAAGTAATTTTTTCCTGAAAGTTTCGAGTGGGGTTCAGTTTGACTCCCCGAGCTTGCAACTGTGAAGCAGAAACAGCTCAAGCAGTTGCTTGGTGTTTGGATGTTAAAAGTCCATTGGCATTTGCTCCCGGAGCTCTGGGCTGTTTGCTTACATTTTTGTAGCGGACTTCTCCTTGTTACCATGGCAGGCAGCTTGTTTCTGTCAATAATTTTGGCCTGGCGGAGCTTGTCGGCTCTGATCCTCAAACTTCATTGAGCAGCTTGGCTGAATTGAAGAAGATCAGACAGCATTGGTCTTTGGGATTGCTAAAGTGATGGCTAAGTTTCTGAGCGCAGGCAGGAATATTATGGCTTGGGAAAGGCGCCGCTTTGCTTATGTGGAATGTTTTCAAGCCTCCTGTCTGAGGGTAGTCAGTAGTGTATACTGTCACATTATGATCTCAGTGGACCTCAAAGCCTGTCAGTTCTGAAAGCTAAGTTCATGCCTAAGTATTTGCCTGCTGGATTTCCCTTTTTTTTTTTTTTTAAAGAGGGTATAAAGGACAGAGAACCAACTACTATAAAAGCAAACCATCTATTCAAAGTTTCTATGTTCCCTCAAAAAACAAACAACAAAAACCCAAACCCATTGGCACTTCACTTTACTGAGGAAGTGACAACTTTTTTTCTGTATTAAATGTTTGAACTTTGACTTCTTTTTTTGGTCGGTCAGGGGGCTTGAACTCTGGGTCTGGGTGCTTTCCCTGAGGTCTTCAGCTCAAGGCTAGCACCCCACTCCTTGAGCCACAGTGCCACTCCAGCTTTTTCTGTCTATGTAGTGCTGAGAATCGAACCCAGGGTCTTATGCATGTGAGGCAAGCACTCTACCAGTGAGCCACCTTCCCAGTCCCATGGTAACTTCTTGTATAACTTTTAATACACCTGTTTGGAGGTAACTGTCATTAAGAAAATCACTTAGGCTGGGCCTGAAATCCTAGCTACTCAGAAGGCTGAGATCTGCAGATGGAAGTTTGAAGCCAACCTGAGTAGAAAAGTTGGTGAGATGCTTTTTATCTCCAATTAACCAGCAGAACACCAGAGGAGGAGGTGTGGTTCAAGGGGTTGAGCTCCAGCCTTGTGCAAAAATGCCATGCAAGATCCCTGAGTTCAAGCCCCAGTAGTCAGTCAGTCATTCAGTTTGTCTGTCTCTCTCTCTCTCTCTGTCTCACACACACATACCACAACCCCCCAAAATAACCCCTTAGAAAATCACTTAACAGACACCCCAGTTTCCACTCCTGCCCCCTACTTTGATCTCCTAGGGGGTGTGAGGTTGAGGAGGTGTCTAAGGGTGGGAGAACTTTGGTCTGGAGATATCAATGATACTCTTACTGGTAAAGTTGGATTCAAATGCTCATTACAAGATCATTTTGAACTGATTGTTATTTTCTCTTTTTAAAATAAGAATGTAGTTTCTCAGGGAAGAAAGGTGAATTTCTTCTAGGTAGATATTAAGTCAAGGAAATCTTGTTTGAAATCTGGAACAGATTAGCAGGGTTTGGCTATTCATCTTTCCCAGAGAATGCTAATTACATGGCCAAGCCCCCTTGTAGGGAAGGAGGGGGCGGGAGGGATGGAGGCAGGGAGCTTGCTGGCTGGCCTCTAACACAGACCCTTTTCCATACAATCTTCACTTTCCCCTTCCAAGTTCACTTCAGGTGGAAATTTGAAATAAACGTTTTCTACAGAGCACAAATTAGTGGAAAATATGACTTGAGCCATTTGTAGGTTATAGGAATTTTTATAAAACTCACAAAAGTTTTAGTGTTTTTGACACCAGTTTGCTTACCCATTAAGGCAAAGCTCTCTTTCTATAGCCTGCTAATGAACTAGAAAGTGGACCAGTGCTTAAGTTGTTAGACAGAAAGGAAATTAAGAATGAAGTCTGTCTCTGTCTCTCTCCCTGTTTTCTCCTTGTCTCTGTCTCTGTCTCTTTCTCTTTGCTTTGAGGTAGTTTGAAAATACCAAAATCATGATTTGAACTGCTTTTGGAACAATTAATGTAAAAAAAATGTGGGATTCTGCTTATTTTTGGTGCACTTGCAGTTGAGGCTTGATAGATTAAACTTGTAATTTTCCCATTTAATTATGAGGCTGTAGCTGAGGGTCTGCACCAAACAATAGTAAAATAATATCTCACAGTTACCTTGCAGTTGTCAGCAGATTCACTACAAGGACTGAAATCTACCTCATCACTTATTCTGTTTTACAGAGTGTTTGCTAGGCTAAAACAATTCACTGCTTATTTTTCAAATCTTACACCTGGACAGGAAGACTTGAGTAGCTCCTGGTTTTAAGTGGTTAAAGATCTTAGTCAACACAATGTAAGAGTTGTTCTTTCAGCTTCTATTACATACTCTGTGCACAGTTCTAATTTTGTGTGACTTTGAACAGTGCTCTAAAAGTGTTAACGCATAGTTGTTTTTTTTTTTTTTTTTTTTGCGGGGTGAGTTTGAATAGTCATCTGCTTTATGGATTCCTTTGAAGAGAAGTATAAAAAGTTGTGTTTGAATGTTGCCCACTAAGATGTCCAGTAATGGTATTATTTATATGGGAAGTGTGGCGATCTGTAGGATGAGGAACCACTGTCAGGTCTGTTAGCACTGTTCTGCTGGTGTGGAAGGTCACCTAAATGCACAGCTTGTTTGGCACGGGCATAAGGTTCCAGTGGACGGATCAGTTTTCTTGTCAGGGGATGACCTACTAGGGTTCTGGAATACCATGCCACATGGGCTTCCTTCCAGCTGTTTCTTATGTGGTTGGAGAGATGTCTAGCAACCCCACCTGAGCATGGCCAGGTAGCAACACTGCTCTTACCTTTCCTACTTACCCACACATAGTCATGTGGTGCGGAGACAACGGGATGTTTCCTGGGAGGCTCTGTAGGTTTTGTAATAATTCCTGTCACCTGTGGTCGTTTCCGGCTCTGTTAAATCTCGCTGTGGTTTACAGATCCTTGAAACTAACCCCTGCCCCACCAACCCAATTGTATTACTTTCTGATAGATCATTCTCTGTGGAACAAAGGCCAGGCACCCCTTGGAGCCATCCAGAACCCCACTGGGTAGCCGGGCTTCTCCTCAGATCCTCAGACAAAGGGGAAGCTGGACGCCCCACAGGCTGAGGCTGGCAAAACTTTCAGTCCCACGTGAGAACTGAAATACACTGGCATGCCCAGGAGGGAAGCCTGGCCTGCAGTCAGCCCTCAGCTGAGCTGTTCACCTGTTTGTCCGTTGGTGTCACTGTGTAACAGGCTCGTTTTCTGCTTCACCCTCCACTTGTAATTGGGAGCCTCATTCCTTGACAATTTTAGTATGCAAAATCTATCCCAGGTTGCAAAGTTATCTTGAAGTGAAAGAGACCTATCTGTTCTGAGACGGAGAGGAGGGCTAATTGATATGTAGTTTTTGAGTGCGCCTTCAGGGGGCTTCTAAAGTCTTTTCCTTTCTCTGTTTTTAGAGGATGAAAATCCTGGACAGATCTATCATCATCACCACCATCACCATCATCATCATCGAGAGAGAAGAAACGCAATCACAATGCAGCCTCAAAGTGAGCAGGGGCTCGGCAAACTCAGTGAGGAGCCATCGACATCCAGCGATGAGAGAGCTTCGTTGATCAAGAAGGAGATCCATGGGTCTCTGCCACACCTGGCTGAGCCCTCTGTCCCTTACCGTGGGACTGTGTTTGCCATGGACCCCAGGAATGGCTATGTGGAACCTCACTACCGTAAGTGTGTCAGGACAGGCCAGTGGCCCTTATTCTGAGGAGGAAAAGAGTAGAATGTGTGTGTGTGCGTGTGTGTGTGTGTGTGTGTGTGTGTGTGTGTGTGTCTTGAGTGTGTGTATGCACATATCTAGGCTGTAGGGATTTGTTGGCCTTATGTAATGATTTTTCTTTGCACGTTTTCCCCCCTACTTTTGATTCTATCCATAACTTTTCTGGAGACAGACATTTTCTTATACATCTAAGTGGTTACAGGCCTTTACAGTGGCCTTCAGCAAGGTGGTCCATTTGTGGTGTTCCTGAGGATCAATTTTGCTTCACACAAGGAGCAGACTCTTCTAGAGGAGAGTTGCTGGATGGAAACTGCAAAAAGGTTGTTTTAGAAAATATCCTCAATGGGAACTATGCCTCATTTTCAGTGATGAGTGTGTGTGTGTGTGTGTGTGTGTGTGTGTGTGTGTATGTGTGCATGCATGTGCATGAGTACAAGTATTGGGCTTGAACTCAGGGGCTGGGTATGGTCTTTAGCTTTCTCACTTAAGGCTAGTGCTCTACTACTTGAGCCACAGCTCTCTTTCCAGCTTTTTGATGGTCAAATGGAGATTAGAATATCATGGACTTTCCTGCCTGTGCTGGCTCTGAACCTTGATCCTCAGATCTCAGCCTCCCAAGTAGCTAGGATTATAGGTGTGAGCCACCAGTGTCCAGCTTGTAATGATTTTGGCTTAATGATTTTTACTGTTCCCATGTTGAATAATGATTTATTAAAACCAAACTTACCAATGGAAACAAAATTATCAATGCATTTTTTTTTCTATGATTCCTATTCTTTTCTCTCAACAGTAAGCCAGAGACAGGAGGCTGCTTTCCCAGCCCTAACAAGTTTAAGAAATTGACTAGGATTCTGAGCCCAAGTGTACAACGATTGGTTTTCTCCAAAGACAGAATCTAAACGAAACATAGAAGAGTTGAGTTTCATTTCTGGTTTGATTATAGTTTAAAACAAAAGGAAAGAAAAGAAAACCCAATAAACGAATTGGTTGTGGGATAATGAAGTTCATTCTGAAGTGCCAGAGCTCCAGGTCTTGATTAGAGACTTATCATTTCCCTGGATGGAGACTTAGCACTTGACCTTCTCAGCTCTCAATCCAGATGTGGTACTGAGCTCCAGAGAGGGGGTAGGGATTGGTTTGTGTCTCCCTTTTCCCACATCATTCAGAAGCAGTGGTGTTTTAAGGCAAAAAGGTCATTAGCCAGATGACTGATGTGTGAGGAGAGCTGATTAATGCATGTTTTCCTGTTCAAGAAAGTGTGCAGGATAAAAGCTAATTTCAGCCCTTCATTAGCTGGCTCTCAGCAAAAGGGGAATGGGGGAGTGTTCCTTCAATCCTTAGATCAAAGGGCCTGGCTGTAACCTGAAGTCCCAGCCTCTGCTCCCCTACCTACCAGAATATAGTGTTGGAAAAAAAAACAAAAACGTTATATTTATTTACTTACCTACTTAGTAATTTATTTGTACTGATACTGAGGCTTGAACTCAGGGCCTGGGCACTGTCACTAGTCTTTTTTGTTGAAGACTAGCACTCTACAAGTTGAGCCTCAACTTCACTTCCGGTTTTTTGGTGGTTAATTGGAGCTAGGAATCTCTTGGACTTTCCTGCTCTGGCTGGCTTTGAACTATAATCCTCAGAATTTAGCCTGCTGGGTTGCTAGGATTACAGGCATGAGCCACCAGTGCCCAGCATAGATTTTGTTGTTGTTATTGTTATTTTAATGAAAAGGTTGATTTTTTTTTCTTTTTAGAACTTTTAAATTGTTTATAAAGGCGATGTACAGAAAGGTTACAGTTACACGTCAGGTAATGAGTTCATTTCTTTTTCCTCCCTCTCTCTCCCACTCTTTCTCCCTCCCTCCCTCCCTCCTTCCCTCCCTCCCTCCCTCCCTCCCCCTCTCTCTCTCTTTCATTCATTCTTTCTCTCTTTTTCTCTCTCTCTTCCTTTTTCTTTTTTCTTTCTCTCTTTTTCTCTCTTCCTTTTTTCTCTTTCTTTCTTTCTTTCTTTCTTTCTTTCTTTCTTTCTTTCTTTCTTTCTTTCTTTCTTTCTTTCTCTATCTGCCTGTTTCTCTCTTTCTTTCTCTTGCTCTTGCTCTTGCTTTTTCTCTTTTCTTTCTTTCCCTCTTTCCCTTTCTTTCTTTCTTTCTTTCTTTCTTTCTTTCTTTCTTTCTTTCTTTCTTTCTTTCTTTCTTTCTTTCTCTCCTTTCCTCCCTCTCCTCCCTCTTTCCCCCTCTCTCCTTCCTTCCTACCTTCCTACCTTCCTTCCTTCCTTCCTTCCTTCCTTCCTTCCTTCCTTCCTTCCTTCCTTCCTTCCTTCCTTCCTTCCTTTCCTCCTCCCTCCCTCCCTCCCTCCCTCCTTCCTTCCTTCCTTCCTTCTTTCCTTCCTTTCTTTCTTTCCTGTCCTGGAGAGTAACCTCAGGTCCTTAGCACTGTCAGAATCTCACAGACTTTCCTGCTCTGGCTGGCTTCAAACCATGATCCTTAGATCTCAGCTTCCTGAGTAGCTAGTATTATGGCATAAGCCATCAGTACCCAGCATGAATACCTTTCTTTTTGGACAGTGTCATTACTTTTCTCATTCTCTCCTAGTAAAAAGGTTGATTTTTAAAGAAGCTCCTTTTTTTTTTTTTTGAGGGGGTGGTAGAGAAAATTGTTCTTTTTCAAAGATGCTCCTGGCTATTGTAGCTATGTAAGTTGTTTGAGTAGTTCCAAGAATTAAGCAGGGGATGAAATGGATAACTTTTTCCTTTTCTCATTTAAGGTTTATTTCATCTGATTTTGCTTTTCTGTACTGGTAGCAATGACGGTTTAAAAATCAACTTTGGTAGAATCTTTTTTTCTCTTTCTTTAAAACTTCATTCTCTTTTTCTTCTTCCCCCTCCTTGCATTTAGAAACCTGTTAGAACATGTATATCTCCAAAATATTAGATATTTTTAAAAATAAAAGATCAAGTTCAGATACTTGCCTACAAGCTCCTTGGAGGTGTTTTTGTGCTTCTGTGTGCATATAAATTTTTCCCATCGCATACTGACATTTTGTTTTCTTTTGGTGATGCTCATTAATTAGTGCAGTATTTAATTAGTCAGGACAGCTGATGAGTCTTTCTCTGTGGGCTGAAGTAGTATTGGGCAGAGAGCCGTTAACTTGGGCTGGGTCATCAACTGACACTTGTTCCTGAAGCTCGTTTGTTTCAACCGTTTCTCCATTCAAGCCTCTGGCTGTGCTGGCTCCCCCCTGCCCTGTCCTGGGATTCCTGTCCTATCTCTGTGGTCTTGTTTTTCCCAGATCTCTGGACCTACTATATAATACTTACTAGCGCAGTGCACTGGTGGGCTAGTAGTGGGGTTGTGTTCATTAACTATCCCTCTATTTTGAGGACACAGCACCTTTAAGTTGGTTACATTCTCCAGATTATTTTCTCTCTATATTATTTCCAATCCGTAGTAAAATGCTGTGATCACTTATAAAAGGCACCCAGTAGCAAATGACAGTGTGATTTTGACGCAAGACCTCACTGAACTACTCATAAATAAGTTAGATCACTTCACAGATAAAATGCACAGGAGGAACTAAACATTGCACACATTTCCTTCATTTTGTGCTAGTACTGGGACTGGAACTTGCCGCCTTGTGCTCTTGGTTAGCTCTTATGATAGAGCTCTACCACTTGAGCCACACCTCCATTTGCATCTCTCCCCATCCCCCCACCTTGGTTATTGGAAATAAGATTTGCCTGGACTTTTCTTCTATGGCTGGCTTTGAACTTTGATCCTCAAATCTCAGCCTTCTGGGTATCTAGGATTATAGGCAGGAGCCACATAGCCAGGCTTACATTGTGACTTTTTTTTTTTTAAAGGTAATCCTTTTTTACTCATCCTTACTAGACTAACCTTTTTTTTTTTTTCTATTTTGTAAGCAAAGGCTTTTTTTTTTTTTTTAAGAAAAAGCTTTGAAATGTGTGAGGTTTGACATGCAAAATTCTTAGCAGAAAGTGTTTGATGTACAAAACACAAACTCAGAAACATTCAGAAAAACAAAAAGATGCCATTTTATTTATTTAAATATATCCTAAACTAAACCTTGGGGCCAGATTGGATATGACTTTGCTTTTTCTAGAATCTTGTAGGTTATTTAATCTTCTACTGATAACACAAGTAGTTTTTAGGTACTTCATAACTAAGGATCTTGTCTACCTCATATGGGTTTAATTTTCCAGGCAAAGCTGATGACTTGTTGGAGCTGTGGGCGATACATTTTCAGAGAATAATGTGTTTAGTGTATTTGAGAAATCCTCACTTTTTAGAAGAGACATAAAAATGTGATCAGATTCGTGTCCTGTAGATAGCACTAACTTCTGTCCTGAAGTGCTGTCCATAACCCAAGTTCATGGTGGGCCTTGGGAAGCTCACGATTGGGGAACTTGTTTGTAGACAGTTTCTTTTCCCACGAGTTGTTTGTCGACTCTTATCTGGGCAATCTGAGAGAAAAGTCTAGAATCTAATATAGCTGACTCTGGTCACTCACAGCTATGCTCTTCGTTTCTCTGTGGTTGGGAAATGGGGAGTTTTCAAGATGCCTAATTTCATATTTCCATTTATATACAAACTTGGTATTTCAAAGTATGGGCAGGCTTCCTGCAAGACCAGAAAATGGGGGGAAAAAAAGATACCTCTCCCCTCCCCGACTTTTCCCTTCAGAAGGACAGACATCTGTAAAACGTGGGTTGCACAAGATTTTATTATACTTGGGTATGTGTTGTGACATCTCCACAAATGGTTAGTTAGGCAGCATTCAAAGTATTTTAGGTTTTGTGGGTTTGACAGAAAAAAAAAAGCAAGAAAAGAAAGAAAAAGAGCAAGCAAACCAAAGGATAGTGGGCACTTCAAAACATGGCTGGCATGTGTTTAGAATCAAGTCCTCCCTGGGAGAGAGAGGGAGTGGTATACTGTGCTGAGGGTAGCTGTGGACAGGCTGTAGATCAAGCAGTAAAGTAAGCCTGAACTCTGCGTGGCTCAGACACGGTGTGGCTGCCCACAGGCCTTGCGCCATGGAATCGGCAGTGTTTTATAGTTTGGGAGACCATGAGAGGGGCTGGATATGGGGGGTGGTCTTGATCTGCTTCTTACCCGAGATTTCTCCGTGATTTTCTTCTTCTGTTTTGTCCCAGCTGAAGCTAGCATTCCCTGTCTCTCCCTGCTGCATTTCTTGTTGAATAAGCTTGGAAAATCAGGTGATAGAAAAGTCCAAGCATTCCTAGGCCCCCAGCAACACGTAACTTATTATTCTCTGCTTCTGCAGAAAACATGTCTTCTCTTGTTCTATGAAGAGTAGTAGCTTTCCCTGCAGGGGTCTATGTGAGAACTTTGTTGGATTTATCAGGAGTTAATTTTTGTCTCCTCCTCCTCCTCCTCCTCCTCCTCTTCTTCTTCTCTTATTATTGTTATTATTATTTTGTGCCTGAGTTCAGGGCCTTGCACTCTTGCTTTGCTTTTTTGTTACAGGCTGGTATCTATCACTTGAACAACACTTCTACTTGTAGCTTTTTGCTGGGTCACTGGACTTCTCATGGACTTTCCTGCCTGGGCTGGCTTCAAACCTTGATCCTCAGGCCTCAGCCTCCTGAGTAGCTGGGATTATAGATATGGACACTGTGCCCAGCTATCAGGCATTTCTTAAATGGGACAGAAAGACAGTCACTCCACACCCGGCCCCCTCCCTCCGCTTCTTCTTTGAAAGCTGTGTGAAGATTGCTTTTCTTCTGCCCCCAACTGCTCCCAAGCAGTAATTCCTCATGGAAAATCTGATTCATTCCTCCATGCAAATGTTTTGATTGAAAACACACACCCCTGGTATTCTGCCTTATGGTCCCCAGCTCAAATGACACAACTATTAGTTGCTAATTAGTAAAACCTGAGGAATTTAGCTTACAGAAAAGAAACTGAATTTTTAATTGCCTTGAATTTATTTTGGGTGGAAACCTGTGTGGAGCTTAACTTGGATTTTTTTTTTACTGTGGTTTAAAAAATGCACACACAGTCATTATTATTACTAATTAATTATTTTGCTATCTGCCTGTCTTTATGTTAGGTGACTTTCCCCACTCCTCAGAAATCCTGTCTTTTGAGAAGGGGATGTGTATTTTACATATTTAATGGGTACACCTGCTCACAGTCTCATTTCAGAGTGTCATTTTGAGACAGCAAGAGACCCCCCCAAAAAAAATGCCTACAAGGCACAGATGAAGAGTTTGGTGTTGACCAAACTGAAAAAAGGCAGTGACAGTTCTCTGAGCACATAATTCGTCCTCATCCAGATTGTACCTCTTTAGACAGAGCCGTTGCTGCTCCAGTCAGCACTACTGAAGAATGATGTTGGGTGAGTCTTCCTTGGGGACTCTGCCCACTAACTCACTCCCTGTCACTCACTCTCAGTCTTAAGAAAATAGAAGAACATCTCTGAACCTTCCTATGTATGGCCTTGGTATGTGAGCTTAAGATGCACTGCTTTTTGTCTTTCTTCTAGAAATTCAATATCCTGGTCTAACTTACTTTTGACAACCCAGAGGTAATATTTTTTTTTTGGAGGGGGAAGGGGGAGAAGAGAGGGGTACCAGGATTTGAATTCAGGTCTTTGTGTTTGTCTCAAGTTTTCCGCATGATCACAGCTGATGCAATGTTCTACCACCTGAACCTCACTCCCAGACTGGCTTTTTGCTGGCTACTTTGAAGAGGAACTCTTAATAAACTTTTCTGCCCAGACTCGACTTAAAACATCAGTTATCTGGATCTCAGCCTTCTGAATAGCTAGGATTACAAGTGTGAGCCACTGGTGCTAGGCAACCAAATGTCACCCCCCTTTTTTGTTGTCATTGTGGGGTTTGAACTCAGGGCCAGGGTACTGTCCCTCTGCTCTTGTGCTTAACACTAGTGTTCTACAACTTGATTTCCAATTGGAGATAAGAGTCTCCTGGACTTTCCTGCCTAGACTGGCTTCTAACTACAATCTTTAGATTTCAGCTTCCTGAGTAGCTAGGATTATAGTCCTGAACCACCAGCGTCCAGCCGAATGTCACTTTCTAATAGTTGCTTTTGGTTTCTCTCCCTCCCTTACCGTCTCCTTGCTCCTCTTCTTCCTTCCTTCAGTTCCTCCTAAGGTAAAGCATGCAGAGAGCCCTGTTCCCATCATATGCACATCTGCCAGCAGTTTTCTGTCCCGATTCCTGATGAAAGTCACATGATCCTGGGCTCTCTTCCTTTCTCTTGTATAATTAAAGAACATTCCCTTTGATGTCTCCTGAATGCTGCTTCTCTCTCCTACATTAGCTTTCTTGTATCTAAAAATTTGTGTCGTGGCTTCATATATCGTAGTGAAAGGACCTGATGTTCTCTCTCTGTCTGTGTCTCTTGCTCTTTCTCTCACCTTTGCAGTTGGGTTCATACAGAATCACCAAGGTAGCATACTATTTCTCAGCAGTTACCTGTGCTCCAATACAGCTTGGATTCTTTGTGTGTGTGCGTGTTTGCGTGTGTGCCACAGTCTGGGGCTTGAAATTAGGCCCTGGGAACTATCCCTGAGTTGTTTTGTTGTTGTTTTTTTTCTTGTTTGGTTACAGCTAGCCCTCTACTGCTTGAGCCACAAGTCCACTTAAGGCTGTGTGTGTGTGTGTGTGTGTGTGTGTGTGTGTGTGTGTGTGATTAATTATAGATAAAAGCTTCATAGACTTTTCCTACCTGGGCTGGCTTCGAACCTCAGTTCTTAGATGTAAGCCTCCTGAGTAGCTAGGATTGCAGGCATGAGCCACAAGCACCTGGGTATTTTTTTTTTTTTTTGTCAATCATATGCTTACTATTATATGCTACCAGGCTATACAATGTTGGATAAAATGAGACCTTGCTGTTTCTGTGGTGTACTGGGCTAGTGGTATGGGGATCACAGCTAAGTCTGACCAAACAGTTGACACCAAGAAGTCATCTGATGAAGGATGGTCATCTGCCCCCAAAAGGCCGGAATGCAGGGTCATTTTAGAACTGGGTAGAGCCAGGAACATAAATGAGGGCCCGGAGGCCACAGGAAGTCCTCTATGTGGTTGGAAGATAGATTCAGGTAGAGGGTGGAGGCCTGGATGAAGTGCCCAGAGTCCCTGGGGACCTGCTTCTTCCACTTGTGTGTTGAGGCCGGGGCGTTGCTGCTGAACTCCTTTCTCCTGGACCTCTGATAGCTACTGGGCATCTCTTTGGACAACCTGTCACATTTGGGGACAAGATCCATTTCAACAACTTCTTGCCAGTGGTGGGGCCTCAACTCTGGGCCTGGATGCTGTCCCTCAGCTCTTCAGCTCAAGGCTAGCACTCTACCACTTGAGCTACAGCGCCACTTCCGGCTTTTTCTGCTTAAGTGATGCTGAGGAATCGAACCCAGGGCCTCATGCATGCAAGGCAAGCACTCTACCACTGAGCCACGTTCCCGGCCCTATTTCAACAACTTCTGAGTGATTCTGTATTAGGTTTGTCCTGTGACTACAGCATCTCGATTCCAAATGCCTGCATTTCGAGCAGCTGTGCTGCTCTCTCTACAAAAAGACATGTTTTTACTCCTAGGGGTTATGTTTACCATGAAAAGAACTGAGACTCTTGAATTTTAGTTTGTTGGAAAACTCCCAACTCCCTTCCCATCATCACTCATGCCAGAGAGAATGTGCAGGGGACCTAGGCTGAAGCTAGAGATCAGGCCTGGAAAGAACTGGGAACTTGAGCTGAGGGGAAAAAAAATCCTGTAGCTCAAACCACTAGGGGAAAAGGAGAACAAAGCCTGGTATTAATGGAAGGAGCCAGCAGTCTCCTGGCCTGAAAGACTCTGAGGGGAGATGCTTGGCCCCTGTGGAAGGCAACAGTGGCCTCTCCATGGGGGTGCTACAGATCTAATCAGCCCACATTGTGTGGGTCAGAAGGAGTCCCGGTGTTTGCCTCGCCCACCGGGGGGCCCCAAATCTGCATCCTGATTTGTGCTTGTGAGTGCAGTGAAAGGTGGTGCCCAGTTTCCTAGGTAATTTCTGGAAGGGCAGAGAAGTACAGGCGGGGGATACTAAGAATCAGAGCCTCCCTTAGTTGGTGGGGGAAGGGGACTTGGTTTACTAGAGTAAGCCTGGGCAAGATTTCAAGTCTCCCTTCTGTCTCCTTTCCCCTTTGTAAGAACTGTCATGGCCCTCTCCTTTCCTGGAGCATTGGGCCCTGGTAATGCAGTATGGATGTTTTCCTATGGCCTTTCTCCCTCCCACAGGGTCTGCCATTCTCCCATCCTGTGCCTGCTGTCCTGGCTCCCCTCCAGCCTGCCTCCTCTCCTCTCAGTGGAGCCCTACCCCATTAAAATCCCTCAGTCCAATTCCTTCCTCCCCAGTCCTACAGGGGTCGGGTTTCTTTTGGTGCCCAGGCCCTGTACCTAAATCACATGTCCCTCAGCTCTTTGCCACTGAGGTGTACTTGGATGTCACCTCTTCCTCCAGGAGCCCCTTTGCTCACAAAGTTGGTTGGCCATATAGAGACAATGAATCTCTCCTCCCCCCTCTCTCACATACACACACACACACACACACACACACACACGCACGCACGCACGCACGCACGCACGCACGCACGCATATCTATCTTCTCTCTCATCTATCTACATTTACCGACTATTGGTCTATCATCTATGTGTCATCTGTTATGTCTCTCTATCATCTGTCTCTCCATCCATTTTTTTTAACCTATGTATCTTCAGAGGCTATATTTCCTCATAGTCTCTTAACCTTTATCACCAGTGACATTTTATATGTAGTACGTGTCTACCACAGGGCCACCAGTTGGCGTTGTGGAGAGACAAGGAAGAAGTGGAGGCATTTGAATGCCTCTCGGAGCCCAGCACTTCTCACACATCTGTGCAGGCCACACTCCACTGGATACATGGCACCTGATGCATCTTCTTCTTTCAAAAAGGCCATGTGCTTTTGGAGAGCATGCTGGCACTCACTGTGGTGGGTTTTGGGGGCTGGGTGCTGGCACTCACTGTGATGGATCTTGGGGGGCTGGCAGCATCAGGTCCACGCTGTCAAGGCTGACATTCTGGTGGAAGAGATGCCATTCAGGGGACCAGCAGGAGGTGCCCCAGAACCTTACAGCTCTTGATGTGCTAGAGTGAGACTCAGGAAGATAGGTGGGCCTCAGTCCTGGTGGGAGTGGGGTGGCAGGGAGAACCTTTGTGACTCTGGAGCAGGACCAGGGGCCCTGAAGGGATGATGAATTCAGAGGATGGAGTGGAGAATGATGGGAAGTCAGTGGACAGAAGTGAGGGGGATGAAAGGAAGTCAGAGGCGGGAAGTGTGGGGGATGATGGGAAGTCAGTATTGGGAATACGAGATGATAGGAAGTCAGAAGAAGGAATGGGGGTGGTGGAAAGTCCGTGAAAGGAGTGGTGGATAATGGGAAGTCAGGAGAGGGTGGGTGATGATGGGAGGTCAGTTCAGGGAAGTGAGGGATGATGGGAAGTCAGGAGGGAGTGCTAGGAGTGACTATTGTGTTCTGGTGTCTGCTGTGACATGACTCAGAAGGGCAGCATCTAGCCCAGGGTGAGACTTGGAGTTTGGTAAGGAGAGACTTAGTAGGTGTCATTGTCAGAGAACTCTCAGGACCTCCAGGCAGCAGGTGCTGTGCCCACCCTGTTTTGTGCCACTGTTTGCTTTTGTGAACTTATTAAACCGTCACCATTTCCTGAGAGGTAGTTGCCATGCTTCTCCTTTGGGTGTGTGAGGAAACTGAGGCTCCAGAGGACTAAAGAAGTCGCTCATTTTTACAAGGTTATGAAGTGAAACTTAGTCCAGACTATTTTGCCCTGAGCTCAGCTTGGTTCGCCTTGTGCTAGGTCTTAAGACCATAGACATGGGGGGGCTCTACCTTGGAGCTCAAGTGATGGTGACTGTTGGTGGTGTTCAACGTCTTGGAGTTAGGGGTGCATGGATGCGGGGAGCACAGGCTCTGGGTGTTGTTGAGCCCTCTTCCAGCATCTTCAAGGCAGGTTCTGGTTAGAATGAGACATTCCTGCTCACTTGGTACTTGCTCGGGAAATTGAAGGGGGCATGGAGAAGCTCCCAGGCCTTTCCGTGACTCCATCTGCAGATGTGAATGTCAGCATCAGGACCAACTCCACTTACCGTGGTCTCCTGAAGTTGCCATAGAAAAGTCTGGGGCACTTGGTGGGCTGACAGTCACAGGCTCCTGCTTTTGATAGCACAATGGCATCTGGAAGAGAGTCTGCATGGATCTAAGAGCTCTGATGATGTGAGTTTCTGATTCTCAAAAGCAATCAGTTTGGCTGGGCACTGCTGGTCACACCTGTCATCCTAACTACTCAGGAGGCTACTGAGGATCCTAGTTCCAAGCCATACTGGGCAGCAAAGTCTAAGAGACTTATCTCTAATAAGCAAAAAGCTCAAAGTGGAGCCGTGGCTCAAGTGGTAGAGCACTAGCCTTGAGAAAAAAAAAAAGTTAAGCAGGAGTGTGAGGCCTTTAGTTATAAATACATCAGAATATCTACATTATGGGAGACAGACAGACAGATACAGAGAGGACTAAGCCCAAATCTTGCAAAGGTGTCTTGGAGTCTCACCAATAGGGGTGACATTTTGTTTTTGCCTGACTTTTGGTGACTCCGATAAACTGAGACTCTTGAGTGTGAAGAAGGGGCTGAAGAAAGGATTTATGATAAAAGATGGATGGACTGAATGTGGGTGATGGATCCAGTGCAGGCTAAAGGCAGATGTGACAATGTTTGACCCTTCACCAAGTAACAGATAAGCAGGAGGGACAAGACTGATACCCAGGACACTGGGTGGGGGGTTGGCTTGGATGCACTTCCAAGACAAATGAGCCGGACTCATCAGCTCATATCTGTTTAAAGTTACGTTTTAGGGAACTTGATAGAGCTGGGGCTGGGTGATAAAGACACCTGTTGTAACCATATCTCTGTATCAGGAGAATAGAAAATATTAATGTCAGAGACTTAAAAGTAATCCACACCCCAGAGAAACCTAGTGAACAGTCTGAAAATTATGGGAAATGGTCATGAGGTCTTTCGACAAGGCAGGAAGATGAATGCTTAGATATTTTTAGTGGGTTCCTCAACATGAATTGAGCTTCACACACAGGGCAATGGAAAGTGTGACTTTAAGGTCTTGATTTTATATTTTGGGGAGAACACAAGAAAACAAAATGCGATTATGTCACTTAACCATAAGCATAAAACAGAAAGATGAAGTGTATGACCAGGTTTGGTGAAAGCAGTTTCCCTCCCCTCCCCTCCCCTCCTTTTTTTTTTCTTTTCCCTTCCTGTCTACCTCCCTCTTCCCATCCCCAACCCCAACCCCAATAGAGCTTTGACTCCATAGTGGCAAATTTAAATTCAGTCTGAGATTTCCCCCAATTAACGTTTACCTCCTTCTCTCCAAATACCAGATTTATGGATGCTTGAAGAAATTCACATAACACATATGCCCAGCCTGTCTTTGCTTTTCTCCTTGATACATTCCAGCTGTTATTAACTTTAATGTCTGACTTGCATTAATGTATGTGGCATTCTCCACTCTGATCTAAATGAAGTGCTACCCTGACTTTTAGACCTTGTTAATTCACTCTGACCCTTGCTAGTAACTGTAGCTAGCACATGGCTTCACTGCGGCCACTAATCACTCAGAGCCTGTTGGTGATGAGGCCCTGGGATGTGCTAGTCCAGGCTGCACTGCTAGGCTTTACCACTGTAGATTCCTCTCTGCCTAGATTAATCTAGCCAGATGATTCAGCAGATCTCATAGAGGGCCTGCCCCTAGACCCCACTAAACTCAGATATGATAGGTTCTTTTGTGCTTGTTTTTGTTTTATTTGTTATTTTGATGGTATTGGGGTTTGAACTCAGGGCCTTATAGTTATTTGCTTATTTGCTTCTGGCTGGTACCACTTAAACCATGTCACCAGCCCAGATTTTTGCTATATGGAGTTTGGCAGACTTTTCTTTTCTGCCAAGGCTGGCCTTGAACAGTGGGAGCTTTCAGATCTCAGCCTCTTGAGTAGCTAGGATTCCATATAGACCTGAGCTACTAGTGCCTGGTGTTTTTCTGGGATTTTATAGTCATGGTCTGTGATGTTGACTCTTAAAAGTTTCCTGTGACAACTTTTGTTTTACCATTGGGATTATCATGTTGGGAGTATGCTCCCCTTTCCCTGCCCCTTCCCCTACCTTCACCCCACACCCCATCTACATCTTTGGACTGTGCAGGCTCAAAAGAAAGTGGCATGGAAGGCTCAGTTGTTTGTTTGTTTGTTTGTTGTTGCAAGCTTGGTTATTTGAAGTTAATATTTCATGCGGATGGCTGAGTGTGTCTATGTTCTGGAAGCATGCAGTTGTCAGACTGCATGAGGAGTGAGTGGCCCACCCCCAGCTGCCAACCTTACCCTAGAAGACATTTGGGACTCACTTCATGCTGTTTGGAAATCCCCTGGGATTTGAACTTAGGGCTTCCTGTTTGCTAGGCTGGCTCACTTCTGCCCAGCCATGCCTCCAGCTCTGTTTTTTACTGGTTATTTTTGGGATAAGGGCTCTCCAGCTGGGTGCATACCTGAGCCTTGGTCCCTCTACTTCATTCAGGTTTCCTTTCACTGCTGGGATTACAGGCATATGGCACTGCATCCGTCTGTGGACATGGAGTCGTGCAGAGTTTTCTCCCTAGGCTCGCCTCCAACTTGGATCCTCCTAGTCTCAGCCTCCTATGTAGTTTGGGATGGGTAAATGCCAATGTGCCCAGGCGTGGACTGAGGAGGAACAATTTTCTGCCCAGGCTGGCTTTTAAAAACCAGGATCCTGGGCTGGGAAGGTGGCTCAGTGGTAGAGTGCTTGCCTTGCATGCATGAGGCCCTGGGTTCCATTCCTCAGCACCACATAAGCAGAAAAAGCCAGAACTGGTGCACTAGCCTTGAGCTAAAGAGCCGAGGGACAATGACCAGGCCCAGAGTTCAGGCCCCATGACTGACAAAAAACAAAACAACAACAACAACAACAACAAAAAACAGGATCTTCCTGGTCTCAGCCTCCTGGCTTACAACAGGATAATCTTTACAAAAACCTTTTCCTTTGCCTAAAGTGCAGCTTTTCTTTTGATGCCTTGCTCTCATCATTAAGCTTCAAGTTTCCTGAAGAGTCTCTCATAATGAGCCACCGGGTGAGTGTGACAGTAAGGGACAAATTCCTTTCTGCCGCTTTGTGTCCAGAGCATTAGGATCCCAATTAGAGACTTTATTACCCAGAGCTTGATGTCAGACCTGTGCCAGGCACCACTTCTGAGAGAAGTCAGCTGCTACGGGGGACGAAAGCGGGTCAGAGCGCCAGCTAGCCCTGCTGTCCCTGTGTGGAGGGGACTCGGCGGTGCAGCTTGCCTGCGGTGCTTTGCAGCCTTGTAAGTTAATGAACTTGGGTACGTGAGCATCCTGCCTACCATGGGAGTCTGCCCTCATCCTCTTGGCATTATTTTGCTGCCAATATTAGAACCCATTTTAGAGTGTGTTGATTTCTGACTTTCTTGCTTTGTTTGTCCAAGAGTCAGGTGCAAGCAGAAATACTTGGAGTACTTGCAGCTTTCTTGTCTTTTCTTCGGCAGTACCAGGACTTGAACTCAAGGCTTCATTGTCTCATTTGGCTTTCTTGTACACAGCTGTACACTACCAACTGAGCCCTCTCACATCAGCTTTTCACTATTTTGGAGTCCCTTGGATTTTTATGTCCATGCTTGGCTTTGAACCACAATCCTTAGCTGTTTAAATAGCCAGGATTCTAGGTGTGAGCCCCGGGTGCCTGGATGATGTCTGTCTGTCTGTCTGTCTGTCTGTCTGTCTGTCTGTCTGTCTCTGTCTGTCTCTGTCTGTCTGTCTGTAGTTGCCTGGTTGGCAGGCTGTCTATCTCTCCCTCCCTCTCTCCCTCTCTCCCTCTCTCCCTCCCTCCCTCCCTCCTTCCCTCCTTCCCTCCCTCCCTCCCTCCCTCCCTCCCTCCCTCCCTCCCTTCTTTCCTTCCTTCTACACACACATATATAAATATTGGTGGTACAAGGGCTTGGATTTATGTTCATGTACTTGTAGACTTGTATACTTTGCTGCCCAGGCTGGCCTCAAACCCTGATCTTCCCATTCTCAGCCTCCTGAGTAGTCAGGATTCTGCATGGGCTGCAGTCTGTCATTTGAAGAGGAGGCCTTCACTGCATGTACCAGGTCCTGTGACAGAAGTGATCACATGATCAGCACAGATGACCCCTGTAAAGGTCTGCCTGGCCCAAGGTTTTGGGTAGACTGCCTGTCATCCCTCTCTTTGCCCCTGCTTTCCCACACATCATCTACTTACAATTCTGGTCTTACCCGCTTGCTGTCTTTCAGCCATGAGTCTGCATTTCTGGTCTTCATTTTGTTTCATTGACTGTGGTGAATGCATTGATTGCCCAGCCGCCCAAATTTGAATCCTGCTTCTGCCACTTCTGATGTGATGCTCATGGGCACCTTGCTTATTAGTATTAGCCCTTTGAACTTGACCTGCTACACAGGTGGACTTGGACTGTGATCTTCTATTTTCACTTGTCATCATTCCTAGGATGGCATGTGTGCCACAATGCTCAGCTTCCTCTGCTGAGATGCAGTTGGGCAGACTTTTCTACCAAGGCTGGCTTTGAATCTTGACCCTCCCAATCCCAGTCTCCTGATTGCAGGAATGGGCTATCATGCTCAGGTTAAGAGTCTTTCCATGCTTCTGTGTTGTTGCCAACAGAAACAGCTGCTTCACTGGCCTAAGGGACTGAATTATTTAATATAAATAAAGCTCTTAGATGCTAGTTATTATGGTTTTATTATTGTACATAAAGAACGTAAGGCTATGGTATAGAGAAGGCAGTTCATATGATTTTCTCTAAGATATACCATGTAGCAGATTTTATTTCTCTTTTCCCTCTGGGTACCGGGAAACTCAGATTTAAGTTGGCTACTCAGTGATTTCCAGTGTCTTAGATGTGTGCACGTATTATGTATTTAACTTTCTTTAGATCTTGATTATCTGGACTATTCTCTGACCAGCTTTTTAAATTAGTGTTTTCCTTCCTTAGGAGTTCTGGTGTAGGGTCTGAAGTATTTGTTGACAGGTGAGTGTTAAAGTAATGACACCTTTAATAAGTCAGAGTGTTGAGATTCTGCTTCCTTCTGGAATAGCAGGCCTTTCCCAGTGTGAGATGACATAATCAGAACTTTCCAAGCCTCTAAGAAAGAGTCAGAGAATGTGCCTTATGTGCATGCTTGCATGTGTGTGTGAATGTATGTATGTGTGCTAGAGTGCGTTTGTGTTCTGATCCTGGGGCTTGAACTCAGGGCTTGGACACTGTCCCTCAGCTTCTTTTGCTCAAGTCTAGTGGTCTACCACTTGAACCACAGCTCCATGTATGGCTTTTTGGTAGTTAATTGGAGATAAGAGTCTCACTGACTTGCCTGCCCGGGCAGGCTTCAAACTGTGATCCTCAGATCTCAGCCTTCTGAGTAGCTAGGATTACAGGTGTGAGCCACCAGTGCCTGGGTATCGGGAACTTCTAATCTCACCATTTCAGCTTGGAAGTATTCTCCCCACCCCCCTGCCCAAATGTGTGTTTTTCTCATATTTCCTTTTCCCATCAGTTTAACATTAAAAACATACAAGCAAACAAACCCTAATCCTTTTAAGTTGAATTCATTGGAGGACATCTGCGTGTCGCCATCCTTCTTGAAATTCCCTCTGTTCATAATACTGGCAAGCTTGTTTCACACGTTTGCCGTTTGTATTCCTCTTTTTTAAACCTGAGCTTATTAATGGAGTTCTCTGTGACCGTTGCTTGTATGTTCAAGTTATCTGTGATGTGCAGCTTCGAATCTCGCCCCCCAGCCTCCCTGAAGCCATTGTCACACACGCCAGGCCAATACTGCCGAGTTAGACTCCAAAAGGAGAGAGGCTCGTCTCTTGAGGACTGGGTGGTATTACAGGCGGACCGTAATCCTGAGCATTGTTTTCTTTGCCTCTCAAATGGCTGGGGACATTGAGTCCGAAGTGAGAAGTTCCTTTGTTTCATGGTGTGTGCATGGCAGGGAGGGAGAGAGAGTATCACAGGGCAGAAAATGAAGAAGGACATAAAAGAGGCCCAGGGCAAGGAGTCCAGACCCAGCGGAGGCTTAGCGTTGTCTTCAAAGATGCCTGGGGCAGGTGGCGGTCAGACAATCAGAGCCCAGCCTGCGCCTGCACTCAGATGAGGGGCTGCTGTGGAGCTTTGCTATCTGGGGCTGGGGGCTTTGATGTAACTGCTCAGAGAACGGCCACCCCCTCTCTCCCCGCTCCATGCTGTTGTTGAGTCTTTAAAGGTGAATTCTCGTTCAGGTTTACATGGGGTGGTTTTTGTCCAGGTATCCAGCCAGGAAGAGAACTCAGGGCCACCCATACAAGGATCTATAAACAGTATTTTCTTTCTCCTTTGGTATTTATTTATTTATTTAGTCAGTTGTGGGGCTTGAACTCTGGGCCTGGGCGCTGTCCCTGAGCTCTTCAGCTCAAGGCGAGCACTCTACCACTCGAGCCACAGTGCTTCTGGTATTCTACTGGCTTATTGGAGATTACAGTCTCAGGGACTTTTCTGCCTGGGCTGGCTTTGAACTGTGATCCTCAGATCTTAGCCTCCTGAGTAGCTAGGATTACAGGGGTGAGCCACTGGTGTACAGGTGCATTTTATTTTTTGTGGTGGTAGTGATGCTGGGATTTTAAAAAAATTGATTAATTAAAAATTGTTAACTTTAAGTAGTTGTACAGAAGCGTTGCCACATAGCAAAGTGGTTTATGAATACACTTGCACTTGTTAGGCAGGGCTCTTATCACTTGAGTCACATCCCCAGCCCTTTTTACCTTAATTATTTTTTGAATAGGGGTCTTCCATTGATGCCCACGCCAGCCTAGACCATCCTTCTCTTCTTTATGTTTCTTGAGCAACTGGAATGACTACCACACCCAACTCCTTATTAGTTGAGATGGGGTCTCGTGGATGTTTTGCTAGGCCTGGTCTTGAAACATAGTTCTCCAGTCTCTGCCTCCCTGGTATCTAGGATTTTTCCAGTAGCTTTATAGTCACCTTTGCTCTGTTCCTTGGCCATTCCGACCCTGTTCAGATATAAATCTCTAGAAGAGACTGTTGAGTACTTTGAGCTTGCCACCCTTGCAATATTGTTTGTAAGAAACATTGAGTAGGTACACCAGAGAAAATACATGTTTGTGTAAGTTGAAAACTGTCTGGAACACATAATTTAAATAGTGTGTGTGTGTGTGTGTGTGTGTGTGTGTGTGTGTGTGTGCGCGCGCGCGCGCGCGCGCGCGCCAGTCCTGGGTCTTGAACTCATGGCCTGGGTGCTGTCCCTGAGCGTTTTTACTCAAAGTAGAGTCATGGCTCTGCATCTGGATTTTTGGTGGTTAATTGGAGGTCAGAGTCTTGTGGACTTTCCTGCCTGGGCTGTTTTTTGTGCCAGTATTGTGGCTTGAACTCAAGGTCTCATGTTCTAATTAGGCTTGTACTGGTACTCTACTGCTTGAGCCAAGCCCCCAGTCTGACATTTTTCTGGTTAATTGGGGATAGAGTCTTATGTCTTGCCTTGAATCCTAGCCCTTCAGGTCTTAGCCTCCTGAGTAGCTGGGATTACAGGTGTGAGCCACCATCGTGGGGCCCAGGATGACTTACTGTTAGTCTGTAAAAGATAATTGATGGTTTTACTCAGACACTGAAACTTGTCTGCTTATCCATTCCCATGGGAAGCGGTGTGCCCATATTAATTTTGAGCAGGCTAGACTCTCTCCAGATTTCAAATAATCTTTAATAACATGAGTAATGGGCTCAGTGGCAAATGCTTGTAACTTCAGCTACTTGGGAAGATAGCTATCAGGAGGCCAGCCTGGAGCAAAATGTTTGCGAGATGCCCCATTCTCAACCAGTAGTTGAACTTGGTCGCATGCACCTGTCATCTTGGCTACACAAAGATGTGTAATAGGAAGATTGCACACCAGGCAACTGAGGCCTTGTCTGAAAAATAGCTAGAAGTCAAAGAGAGGATGGGGGTATGTGACTCAAGTGATTGTGTGCCAGGCTAGCAATTGCAAGTTACTGAGATCAAACCCCAGTACCGGCAATCATAATAATTACTACAAGGTGTAATAATTACAACAGAAGCAAGCTGAGCTGAAGGCCAGCTATCAGTCTACTGAAGGGAAAGATGTCTGTTATAGGGACCACCTGTCCCCCGAGGGACAGGGCTTATTAGCATTGAGGTTTGCCCAACCTCAAAACAAAAACTGCCCTCTCTCTGTGGGCCTCTTGTGAAGGTCGTCCCTCAAAACAAAAACTGCCCTCTCTCTGTGGGCCTCTTGTGAAGGTCGTCCCTCTGCCATCGGTGAGTTTAATAGAAGATGAGGTGGGGAGTGGGGTGTGTGGGGGAGGTCAGCCAGGAAAGGCGGGGGTCACCTGGTACAGAGGATGATCTGGTGAGCTTCAGAGCCTTTTTCTGAGGGTGACTCTTGAAACATATACCAAAACCAACTTTGGGGTCTCAGGTAAACGTGTAAGATTCTGGGCTCTACCTTCAAACTCCTGAGTTAAGTGTTTTTTGGCCTCGGATCTGAGAGTCTGTGGTTTTTAGTATGTTTTTCTTTTCTTTCTCTCTCTCTTTCTTTTCTCTCTTTCTCTCTCTCTTTTCTCTCTTTCTCTCTCTTTTCTTTCTCTCTCTTTTCTTTCTCTCTCTTTTCTTTCTTTCTTTCCTTCCTTCTTTCTTTCTTTCTTTCTTTCTTTCTTTCTTTCTTTCTTTCTTTCTTTCTTTCTTTCTTTCTTTCTTTCTTTCTTTCTTTCTTTCTTTCTTTCTTTCTTTCTTTCTTTCTTTCCTTCTTTCCTTCTTTCTTTTGATGAGTCCTGGGGCCTGAACTCTGCCCCTGGGCTCTGTCTCTCAGCTCTTCAAGTCAAGGCTAATGCTCTACCATTTGAGCCACAGTACCACTTCCTGCTTTTTCTGTTTATGTGGTGCTGAGGAATTGAACCCAGGGCCTCATGCCTGCAAGACAAGCACTCTACCACTGAGCCACCTTTCCAGTCCCTCTTTAATATGTTATTATAAAACATAGTCTGTGAATCACAGGGTGTTCGTGTGTGTGTGTGTGCGCGCGCGCGCGCGTGCGCATGCATGCTTATGTCTTGGTGCTGGGGCTTGAACTCAGGGCCTCACACTCTTACTTGGCTTTTTGCGCTCAAGGCTAACACTTTACACTTGCAGCCTTTTGGTGGTTAATTAGATAAAAGTCTCACTGACTTTTTTTTTTTTTTTTTTTGGTCTGGGTTGGCTTTGAACTGCAATCCTCAGATCTCAGCCTCTTGAGTAGCTGGGATTACTGGTGTAAGCCATAAATACCTGACATGAACTACAGTGTTAAGAATGTCAAATGTCATGTCAGTTTCTTTAAGTTTTCCATTGGCAACCATGTAGATTTTTGTCACTTTTATGATCCTGTAAGTCTGCTCATTTCATCAGATTCCTTTTTGAATTACACTTTGCTATGGAGTTACCTGCATATAAATTTGAATAATTAGCATGATATCACCTCACTTTTAAGTATCAAATTATTTGATGTTGTAGACAGTTTTTATTTGGTCCCAAATCTCATGCTTCAGCTGAATTGTCAGCAGGCAGTAGAATAATTTATATAATTACATTTTTGTGTATGTAAATTTCTGACACAATTTTCACAGTAGAACTAACTTCCTTCCTTCCTTCCTTCCTTCCTTCCTTCTTTCCTTCCTTCCTTCCTTCCTTCCTTCCTTCCTTCCTTCCTTCCTTCCTTCCTTCCTTCCTTCCTTCCTTCCTTCCTTCCTTCCGTTGTGGGGCTTGAACTCTGGGCTTGGGCACTGTCCCTCAGCTCTTAAGCTCAAGGAGAGAGCTTTACTGTTTGAGCCACAGCGCCACTTCCAGTTTTCTAGTGGTTTATTGGAGATAAGAATCTCACGGACTTTCCTGCTGGGGCTGGCTTTGAACCGTGATCCTAAGATCTCAGCCTCCTGAGTAGCTAGGATTACAGGTGTGAGCCACCGGCACCTGGCAGTAGAACTTTCTTATAGAAAGAATCAAGTTTGAGACTCCGGGTCCCTGCATATATTATGTTTATTAGAAAACTCTTACATACTGTGTTTTTCCTTAGGCAGGAATACCTATTGATAAATCTAATCTGTAAATGAGACACAGAAAGAGTTTCCCAGCAATTAGAAATAAGAAAGGAGGACATTTATAATAAGGTATTGTAAGTTATGTTACAGTGTGCATCCACTCTCTCCCTCCTTCGCTCCTGTGCATACTCCTGTCGTCACTCCTTTTTTGGGGGTGATAGTTCTAGAGCTTGAACCTGGGGTTTTGTGCTTACCGAGCAGTCTTTCTTCTACTTGAGCTATACTCTAGCTCTTCTTGCTCTAGTTCTTTTTCAAAGATAGCTTCACATTGATACTCCAAGCTCATTTGGACAGTCATCCTGTTTATACTCCCTGCATAGCTAAGATAGTCTCAGGAGCATATCGCCTGGACTGGCCTCCACATCTAGTCCTCCTCTCAATCTCCACCCTGCAAGTCACTGGGATTACAGGTGTGAGTCGTTGTGCCCGGCCTGACCACTCTCTAATAGTGGTTCTCTTTCAAAATAAGCCTATTGTATACCTGCTTCTATTAGAGAGAAAGTGAGAGGTCATGAGATTGTTGCTTGGAGAACACTTGTACGTGATTACGGAGTCTGAAAGGACAGGATTCTACTCTAGACTATTTGCTGGCATGAGATTGTTGCTTGGAGAACACTTGTACGTGATTACGGAGTCTGAAAGGACAGGATTCTACTCTAGACTATTTGCTGGCTGGGTCCTCTTGTGTTACTGAACGGCTCAGTTTCCTGTCTAAGGTGAGGTGCCCTTCCTGAGACCTACTGTGAGAGGTGGGGAGAGAAGGGCTGGGAAGGGTCTTAAGGGCCCATTGGCTTACCATAAGCTCTGGGTCACATGAATCTAGCATGGGAAGCACTTACCTTCTCCTTTTTTTGTTGGTTGTGGGGCCTGAACTCTGGGCCTGGGCGCTGTCCCTCAGCTCTTCAGCTCAAGGCTAGCACTCTACCACTTGAGCCACAGCGCCACTTCTGGCTTTTTCTGCTTATGTGGTGCTAAGGAATTGAATCCAGGGCCTCATGCTTGCGAGGCAAGCACTCTACCACTGAGCCACCTTCCCAGTCCCCAGCACTTAGCTTCTTAAGCGACCTAAAATGGGTACTGGGGACAAACCGCATTGTCTTGTCCTTACTCTATTACTTTTGGCAAGTCTATGGTCATGTCCCCAAAGTCATAGTTCTTTATTGACAATTTGACATTACCAGAGCAGGTGATGATGAGGATGATTATATGATGATGGTGGTGGTGGTGGTGGTGGTGGTGGTGTGTGTGTGTGTGTATTTGTATTATGGGCCTGGGGCTTGAATTTAGGGCCTGGATGCTCTCCCTTAACTTTTTCACTCAATGCTATCAACTCTACCACTTGAGCCACAGCTCTGCATCTGTCTTTTGTTGGTTAATTGGAGATACGTCTCATACAGTTTCATGCCCAGGCTGGTTTGAACCTTGATCTTCAGATTGTAGCCTCCTGAGTAGCTAGATTACAGGCATGAGCCATTAACACCCAGCAGAATGATGGTTTGATATTATGGAAAATATGCAAAAGTAGGACTTTTTCTATAAAACACTTGAAGTTATAAGGGGGAAAAAAAAAGCCTGCTATCTGATTTTCTTATCTGGCTTGTTTTTTTTAAAATCTAATATCATTTTTCATTTATTTCCATATTCCTCTATGGCTGCTAATTCATTTGTCTTCTTGTCACAGGCATGGGAGATAAGTCTGTATTGAAGACACCTATAGGTGCTGATGCCGGGAAGCCTGGGCTGAGCTGACGGGTGTCTGGGGCCTGTCTTTTGCAGGTCTCAGAAATCTCCTACTAGATGCCCCTGCCTCCGAAACCTTTTCATTTTCAGGACTGGGACTTATTAATTACGAATGCTACAATGAAGCTTTGTCGCTGCTGTGACCCAGTGTGTTGCAGACTCTCAGAAGTGGAGGGAGGGGTCAGGTGAGCTTCTGCTCTGCCCTTTTGTTTTCTCCTAATGAGAGCCTTGCAGATAGAATGGGGGTGGCCTTCCCCCTGTGCCCGTGGCTTCCCAGGTGGCAACAGGTGCCCCAGTGTGGTCTTGTATCCACTCGGATATGGGGGCTCTGTGGGTGGGGAAGCCCGGAAGTGGGGGTGTGATGCCTCTAGAGGATCAAATAGATAACCTGGAGGCTCAATCCACAGTTTGATGCTTCCTCCAGAGGATTATTCATTTATTTATTTATTTTGCCAGTCCGGGGGTATGGACTGGGGGCCTAGGTATTGTCACTGATCCTCCTCTTCCTCCTCCTCTTCCTCCTTCTCCTCCTTCTCTCCTCTCCTTCTCCCCCTCCTCCTTCTTTTTTGTGTTGGTCCTGGGACTTGAGCTCAGGGCCTGAGCCCTTTAGCTTAGTTGCTCAAAGTGGGAGCTCTGCTACTTGAGTTACAGCTCTACTGGTGACTTTTTGCTGCTTTCATTGGAGATAAGGTGACTCACAGACTTTCCTGTCCTGGGCTGACTTTGAACAGTGTTTCTCAGATCTCAGTCTCCTGAGTAGCTAAGATTACAGATGAGAGCCCCCAGCGCCTGGCAGAAGCGTGTCTTTCTCATTGTGTGTTGAAGTCACTTCTGCATTAATCTCTAACTTGGAGCCTGTCACTGTGTGTCCTTCGAACATGTGTTTCTTTCGTGTTCAGATTTGCTGGATGCGACACCACAGAAACAGTAACACACATGGCATGGGGGAGGGGATGGGAAATTTCTGATTCCTGAATTGTGGATTCATGGAACACAATTTTTTTTTAAAATTAAGCTTTTCAAGATGAAACCAGGGCAGGATTTAGAGCTGTGCTTGCAATTGGATTATAAACTGTGTGCCCAATTTCAGGATCTTCCTTACCTT